>NC_043961.1:41149122-41449122 GCF_902148855.1 Sphaeramia orbicularis
GTGTTTTTTTAAAATTAAATCCCTTTCTCCCTTTCCAGCAGCACCTAAATTGGTGTGTCTGCCTGGGAGTGTGTGTGTGTGTGTGTGTGTGTATGTGTGTGTGTGTGTGTGTGTCTGTGCGTGCACATGTATGTGTGTGTGTGTTCCAGTTCTCAGAGTAGCAGAGGATCTAGGACATCGTATTTTTATCCTCCACACTCAAAACTCCACCAGTTTCTCTTGTCCTTCCTCGCTCACTCTGTCTTTGCTAAGATGCAGCGGTGTGTGTGTGTGTGTGTGTGTGTGTGTGTGTGTGTGTGTGTGTGGTGATGGTGGGGTCAGGACTTTGTTTGGAGACCTGATGGCACACACACACACACACACACACACACACATAGAGAGGGAGAGATTCTTTAAAGATGGAGGGAATAGATTGAAGCAGATTTGACCTGGGAGTCTCTGTGGAAATCAAGTAGCAGACACACACACACACTCACTCACTCACTCACTCGCACATAGCAAACAAATGGGTATGGCGGCATGCACAGACACACAAACACAGCACATGGGCAGACATACACACACACTGATATTGATTATTCTGTCTCCTGCTTGACAAGATGAAGGGCCATCTGAGATGAGCCGTGATGTTATAAGGATGTCAGGAGACAGAGGACACCTACACACACATCAGCATACACCTGTATATACACACAAACACACACACACACAATCCCTCTTCATTTAGTTTAATTGACACCTCAGCCTGCTCCATGCTGCTGTAACAGACTCAAACTGTCATGACTGAATGCTTTAAAACACATTTCGAAAGTGTCTGCATTAACGTTAACGAACCCCGACCTCTTAACCTTATCACTCTGTCAATTAATGTCTGGTCCTCCGTTACCCAGAATGCTTTAGGTGCAGGATTCAAAGAGCTCTCGAGTCATGTAAGGCACTGTGTGTTACATGGACCGAAAGATGATGTGAATATTGAACACCTGCAGACAGAAGCTTCTCATCTACATTTTCTACCCAAGGTTAAGTTGTATATCGTTATCCTCATATAATTGCCTAACTTATACACAAATGGACAAAAGTATGGGGACACGATGAATTCAGGGGTTTCTTTTCTAACAGGAATCTGGGATACAAAACAATAATGACAAATGTCATAATATGGTTTAATATTAGGATAAATATCATGTTAATTATTAATATTGATGTTTCTATGTCAAATCATCATGAACAGGAAATAAAATAAAGAAAAAAAGAAAAGAAAAACACTTGTCATTTTGAGAATAAAGTCACAATATTTGAAAATAAAGTTGTAATATTATGGGAGTAAAGTTGTAGTTTTAAAAAAAATAATAATTTCACAAAAATAATGTACTTTAATGAGATTAAAGTCATAATATTTTGAAAATAAATTCACAATAGTGCGATAAAAAGTCATAATTTAGAAATTGTAAGCCTTAAGCCTCATTGATGACAGAGTTTCCGGTTACAGCGAACGTAACAAGCGAAACAGCAACTTTCACTTCTGTAGGACTAGACGACTAATGCTAAAGTGTTGATGGTGGGCTAATAAGCTCTGTATTTCGCCAGACATAAACCCCAAATAAAAGTATAACCTCACAAAATATTCCAAGTTCACCATTATGTGATGAGTGGGTACAGTGTTATTCTCATAATATTATGACTTAATTCTCGTAAAATTATGACTTTTTGTGTATTCGACTTTTCTCATAAAATTACAGGTTTTATCTCGATATTTTACAGTTTTATTCTCATAGTGACAAGTGTTTTTATTTTCTTATGTGGCCCTAATACGCCGTCATACAAAAGGTACAGATACCCTAATATATCAAATCCCCCCCCACGCCATGCCAAAGTTTTTGCTCATACAGATGACGAACTGATGACAATAAAAAGTACTATGTAATTATGTCATGGTTATAAGGTTTGTCCAGGTATGAAAACAATTTGGTTAGGATTAGAAAAATAGTTTCTAAAAATGGTTCAGGGGAAAGTTATTTGACAGCCAAAGGTGTAAGGCAATGAATATTCATCCACAAAGTTTATTATTCTATCACAGGGGGGTCAAAGTCATATGAGTTCAGGGGTCACATACAGACCGGACCGGACAGCTAAATGATAACGTAATAACTTATAAATAATAACCCCAAATGTCTCTTGTTTTAGTAAAAAAAAAAAAAAAAAAAGTAGAAGTGCCATTTTAATTATATAATTCCTCATTACATTATAACTTATAGATCACAGTTCATCTACAGATATACAAAACATTTAGTAACAGGCAGAATATTGGCAACATTCAATTTATTTTTCTGAAATCACTTCACACTGTTTCATAGTTGTTTAGATTATTCACATTTTTTGTGGAAGAATAGTTTATAAATGTAAATATTTTCATCATGTAATTTCATCATATGTTTTTTGGTAATTTTTTTAGTATTTCTTTTTTCTGAAACAAAACAAAAAAAAGAGAGAGAGAAACATTTGGAGTTGTCATTTATAGGTTACTATGCTTTTATTTTACTTGTACAGTCCACTTGACATCAAACTGAACTCCGTTTTCAGATTGTTAATCTTCATTGTAATTTTTGTATTTCACAAATTCATCTCCCAGCCATATCCCCAGCCTCCTAAACATACTCCTTAGTTAATATAACACAACATTATTATTATTATTATTATTATTATTATTATTATTATTATTATTATTATTATTAGTGTTGTTATTATTCAATAACTCACTGGTGCACCTTTACTGTCTGTTATCTCCTCAACCACCTGCTCTTTATAGTTGTATTCTGTTTATAGTTACATTCAGTTCTGTTGTTTTCTATTTTTTCTATTCTGTTCATTTTGGGGCCTTAGAGTTTTATCATTTCACTTTTCTGTATGTGATGCACATATGGCAAGACTGACAATGAAACTGACTTTGACTTTGACTATTTTAGCATACTAGCACGTTGACCCGTAAGGAACCATGGGTTGTAGATGTGATAGTTTTTATGCTGGGGAGAGCTAACTTTTGGGAAAAGATGTGAGTCTGTGTTTTATAAGTACTAACATGAAAATTGTTTGGTAAATCATTCTTTAAAATTTAAACAACAAATAATATATTAATACCGATATCTGGGGACTGAAGTTCGTAAATGCGTCATTCCTGTTTTTTAACTTCATTTCCCCTCATGCAGTGTGGTACTGCACTTCCTGTCAACCATCATGGGCATAGCAACGTGATTGTAAGGCTATTGTATTCCAAAATGACTAATATCTCCCAAATTGTTGGTCCTATCAATTTGCTGTTTTGGCTATTCTCTTCCTTGACCAAAAATACATTAGTATGTCAAACTGCAGCTGTCAGCTCTTTCCGGATTTTGAGTGATGCCCGAGACACATACACAAACACACACACACACACACACAAACAGAGAGTCCAACTTCCCTTTTAAGACAGCACTGATCACACCCATTGTCTCCTGACGTGCAAGGCTGCCTCCTGTCCCTCCCCCTGGCAACTGCTTAGCAATGTGAATTAAATCAGTCCCTCCTGACTTTAAAAAAGGGAATTTTAAAGAATAAAGATATTAAATGTTAAGATGGGACCATTCCTCAACTGTAGGTGCCATATCGGCCAGTTAAAAATGTCTCAATTTCTCAGAACTGTGCAGATACACACACATACACAGACAGACAGACAGACCTTCCAGTATTATGGTAAAGCTACTGTTGTTTTCACAGTGGTTTAAACCCCTGATGTCAGTATCTGACCCTGACCTGTTACTTCTGATCTGTATGTTCTCCACCGTCTCCTGTAGGTGATTGTTTGGGGAAACTATGGCCGCATGGACCGCAAATGCTTTATGGGCGTGGCTCGAATCCTACTGGAGGAGCTGGACCTGAGCAGCATGGTGATCGGCTGGTACAAGCTGTTCCCTACCTCCTCCATGGTGGACCCGACCATGGCGCCGCTCATCCGTCACTCCTCTCAGATGTCCCTGGAGAGCACCATCGGCCCCTGCTGTGAGCGATCCTAAAACTCAGCTTAAAGTTCAGACTCTGATTGTCTTGCTGTCTTAGCTTCATCCTAGGACGCGACGCTTTATTTCCTGTAGTCCTGCGCCCTGGAGCGGGTAGGTTTGAAGGATCTGATATAAGGTACTTCAGCAGGTTTAACCACACTGGAAAATCACTCTACGGTCCAGTTTGATCTCCTACAATTACTGGAAATGATTGTTTTTTTGATCATGTGTCTGCTGATGGGATGCTACTCTCTTTTTGCAACGGACCACCAATCTGACTCACAGGACCACATAGCTCTGTTGAGATCTTGTTTATGAAAAAAAAAAACCTGCTTCATAATCCACTTCTAAGGAGGGCTAGGCTACATCCATCAAACTCTACTGGGACCACGGCTCAGCTTTGCTTCAGCTGTGCATCTAGTTCACAGCCTACATTCAGTTTCCATTCCCAGGACTCACCTGTCATCGGTCTGTGTCCCCATTAAGAGGCTGGACAGACCTGTAAGTGTTCCAGTCTTTTCACCAGTCTGGAGACAGTGCCACTACCCTTCGATTGTCTGAGACACCAGCCTCTTATTGTGCAGGAGCATCAGGACCTGGATCTGAGCCCAGCAGGACAACAGAGGACTGAGATAGACCCTTTATCGTAACCAGCCCAGAGGTCTGGGTTCATGAACACTTTGACTTGAGCCGTTTTTGTTTGTTTCTTTTTGTCTCTCATGTTTTGCCCTTCATTCTTTACAGATAATGTGTGTGTATGTGAGTGTAATAGATATAAAAACCAATGGCTACTTCAAGTGCAGGACCATCAGTACGGCTGGTTTTCAGCTCATACCAGGTACTTCCCAGGTTTCAATCAGAGACTTTACGAACTTCAGTTTTTCCAAAGACCGTGTGCCATTATGATCCAGAAGTCTGTACATTTACATCCAGTATTATTGAACAGTCTGTGACCAGATGCCGCTCTGTGGGTCTTAAAGGCACGTGGTATCAAAGTGATCGGAGGCATCATTTACACCTGGTTGTTTCTTTAATCTTAAGATTAAAAAGATAACTGGCTCTGTACAAACCCATCAATGATGTATTCTCAAATAGGGTAGATGATCAGTACATTTCTTGTAAAATAATGGATTTTATGCATGGAATATATTGTTTTAAAATGAGAAGCAGCTAACCGTGATGCATGTGGTTAGTTTATGGTAATCTCATGACCCTGTTACTTGGAAATAACATTCATGTGCAATTAAAATGCAGAAGCTATTACAGACATAATCAGCGGTAGATTATGTGATTTGCAATGACGTAAGGCATAACCAAATGTTGGACAAAGGTTGGTTGAGGATTATGGTGAACTTTTACACCAAAATTTACAACAGGTTACGCAAAAACAAATGAAGTATGATGAGGGTGTGATTAAACCAACATATTCGTCTAACCAAGGGATGCCAGTTTCAGAAAACGGAATCTGCAGGTCCTTAAAAAGTCTTTTTAAAACTCCTTAAAAAACTAACTAAGGCTACATTCAGACTGCAGGCAAATGTGGCCCAAATCCCATTTTTTTGCCCTTATGTAACCTGTATCCGATCTGTTAAAGACAGTTTGAACAGCACAAACCTGATTTTTTCAAATCCGACCCAGGTCACTTTCATATGTGGTCCTAAATCCAATACGTATCTGATATTTTGCAATGTGACTTAAGTCTGAATGGTCAGGTCACATTTATCTGACCTTTACATCATCGAAATGGGACAAACGTCACAGTTCTGTCCCTCCATACTTACTTCCATACCAACATTGCATGCTTGCATGGTCATGTTTTACATCAGGACCTCTTTTGCACATCTGGGTCACTTTAAGGTCCCATTGTGTTCATACTCAAAACTGATAGAAGTTGAACTTAATGTGTAATATGAACGAGCACACAAAAAAATTGGATTTCACCAGAAAATCTGAAGTGTGCATTAAGACCTGCTGTCTGAACGTAGTCTAAATGTTAGCCTCTAACATGTTCTTTATGTACAATTTTGAAATAAGTGTCTTGATCACATTGTAACGAGACCAAACGAAACCATTACAGAGCCAGTAAACACTAACTCAGCCAGAGCTATAGGCCTGTATGTCTGTGGAAATGTGGCATCTCTGCATGGAACATGTATCTCTGTCTAGAGGTGATTCGTTATGCTTGTAAGGTTGACAAAATCTGGCTTGAGATCAGCATATTCTGTGTTAATTCCAAAAAAAAAAAACAAATTTGAAGCCTTGTGCAAGAAGACAGAAAACAGATGATTATCTGTGTAAATGTGAACCAGGTCTTAAATTACATTTAAACAGTGTGACAAAGATTTCACTTCTGTCTTATTTCTAAAAGTTCAGTGTGTAATATTTAGTGACATCTAGTGGTAAAGACACAACTGCTTGCCCTTATAGCGGCTGTCAGTTCAACCTGTGTTTGCTTCAGTCCAGGCTTTTTAGATGCAGATCTTTTCTGGATGTATTTAACATTCAAACATAACCGATGACAGAAGTGAATCTCAACACTGGACACATACCGACTATAAACCTGGAAACCAAGGCAGTCAGATTCACAGTTTCATGCAGTCGATCCTTCTAAAGCCACCTAAATCTTACACACTGGGCCTTTTTGGAACCAGCAGAGACTGCGTTTAACATAACCATAAGAATAAATAACATCTGTGCTGTAATCACTACCAGCAGACACAGAACATGGTGTTGGTGGAAAGAAAACAGATCATTTTTCCAATGAGTCTCAACACTTGAAAGCCATTTAAGTCAGGCCAGTTTTATTGGTATGGACCAATGTCATAAATTACAAATTTGCCTCAATGCGCTTTACAATCTATACAAATGACAAAACCCTGAGTCGTTTGAACCTCAGTGTAGTGAAGAACAGAGGACACTTTAAGGCTCCCACCCACTGTGCCATCTTAACAATCTTATAAGGTCACAGCAAGCCACACTGTACAACATGAATTTGGGTATGACATGAAGTTTGCTGTGTGCACATTGCATGATGTTGTGTGTGGATTGCACGATGAAAACGCAAGCTGAATTGCAGCCTACGACGTACGTGAGTTGACCTGAATGCCCAAGAATAGCACATCATCAGCATGCACAATCCTCCATTAAAAACAAAAATGCAAAGAAGCAACGGAACACTCGCTCTTGTGGCATTTATGTGTAGACAAGAAGCTAATGTTAGATTACTAACCTGGGAGCTGCAATTCCGCCGCTATATCCTTCCGTGCTTTGTCCTTGGTGCGGTTGTGGTAAGAGCTGCAGAAGACTTCTGTCTGTCTTCTCTATCTACATCCCAAAATATTTTTTGACAGTTTTTCTATTGTAGCCATTGTTTGAGTTTAGCGACAGTGTCACCATGATCAGTACGTCACTTCATGCTGCATTTCTATTGGTCAGTTAGTGGACATAGGTCGCAGCAGCAGTCATACTGTCAGATGATCACCCCAAATTTCTGACAGTGTCAGAATTTTATTGCAGGCTGTCTTTGGTCACAAGATGGCCGTCCTTGAACCTGTCTCACAGTGTGACATAGGACCGTCGATTTAGGGCCAAGACCAAAGATATCGCCACGATTCTCTTTCGTTTGAGACGTTCAAAAATCGCACAGTGTGTGGGAGCCTTTAGTGCAGAACCACACAGGAAGGATCCCTCATTTACCTCCAACTCTGATACATAATAGAATTAGATAATAAATGTTGTTGTTATAAATATTTTGTTATGTACAGATATCATTTCTTGGTGGTTGGGTTGCAAAGCAATGTGGTTTCAGCCTATGATGAAACATCCAGGTGTAAATATGTAGCAGGTGTTCATTCTTATTTCATAGTTTTGTTCGTTTACTGTAGCATCGACACATGACAAGATGAAACAAAAAAAAGAGCAAAGCAGTGGTGACAGTAGCCTGGTATAAACGTCTGCTGTAAATCCCAGTTAAATGTAGTTAAAGACACTGTAGCTAATACTCAAATGGATTTAAGATTCCTCCTGTCATTCTTTTTTGTTTTTAAATGCAGTGGCGATCAATCGTCTAATAACAGTTTCTACCGTGCCAATTTCTACCAGCAAGTGTCTTCTCCTTCCTCTTCTTCCGTTACCTTGTGGCATGTGCCGCGGTGAGGGAGGAAACAGGAACATGGACTTGCACCGTCTGACAGAGGCTTTCATTCAGGCTGTGCACAGGAGCGTCCCCTTTGATTCTAAATTCCAGGCCTAATCCGCAGAGCGCCAGGGCACCTGCTGATTAACCACGCTCTGACCACGGAGGCAGGAAGAGGAAGCAGGCAGGAAGGAAGCATGAAATGTATGTTGCATCATCCAAACAGAGGATCTGTCCAGACTGACAGAAAAAAAGGGGGAAAAAAACAAAAAAAATAACACAAAAATAGGAATATAAAGGGAACACAATGTGCACACTATAGAGAAATTTATAGTTTATTAACTAAACAAAGTATATGTATTTAATTTGGGCACTTTATGATTTTTATTGTCTTTTTATGTGTAAATATTGAGGTTGTTATTGTCTTTTGGAGTGAGCCAAAGTTAATCTATTATGACTTAGTTTATTAATGTTAAATCTCTGAAGGAGGGAGCTGATGTCCTCGCTAGTTACCATAAGATTGTAGCATTAGTTGGTAGCATCCGCATGACTGATTAAAACTTTATTAATTAGCAGAAAAACTTGATAAGACTCATGAGCATGGGCTGTAGGAACGCAGAGACATGACGTGTGTTGATGGAGATGTTGAGATCCGTTTATGTAGCAGTGAAATTAGATTTTATATGACGACATATTAGGGTCACATCAGAAAATTAAAACACTTGTCACTACGAGAATAAAGTCGTAAAATATCAAGATAAAACCCGTAATTTTATGAGAATAAAGTCGAATGCAAAAAGGGTGATAATTTTTCGAGAATCAAGTCATAATATTATGAGAATAATGTCGTCATATTCCGAGAATAAAGCCATAATATTACGAGAATGATGTCGTAATTTAAAAGCAGGCAGGAAACATCGAAATTTATGAGAATAAAGTTGTACCCACACGTCGCATAATGGAGAGCTTGGAACATTTTGTGAGGTTATACTTTCATTTGGGGTTTACGCACGGCCAAATACTGAACCTATTAGCCCACCATCAACACAAACCCTCTCTGTATAGCCCTCTAGGGGAACCACCGATAGTCCTGCAGCCAACCTCGTCCAGTCAGTTCCTCCTCCACAAAAGAGGCAATGTGCTCCAAATCCATTCGGTTCTTCTGACGAAACAAACACAAATGTGTGCAAACTCGCTTCGAAGTCCTTAGACTAATATGCTGATGGTGGGCTAATAGGCTCAGTACTTTGCTGTGTGTAAACCCCAAGTGAAAGTATGACCTCACTAAATTGTCCAAGTTCTCCATTATGCGACTTTATCCTCGTAAATTATGATATTTTTCCAGCCTGTTTTTAAATTCCGATGTTATTCTCATAAAATTATGGCTTTATTCTCGGAATATGACATTATTCTCATAGTATTATATTATGACTTCATTCTCGTACAGTTATGACTCTTTCTATTCCACTTTATTGTCATAAAATTACAGGTTTTATCTTGATATTTTACAAGTTTATTCTCATAGTGACAAGTGATTTTATTTTCTTATGTGGCCCTAATACACCGTCGTAGACATGACACAGATCATTTGGGTTATTTTTTGTGATGAGGAAAACAAAACAAAAAGAAAAACATTTTTAGCCAATGAAGTGTTTTTGAACTTCGAGTCAAATTCCTCTTACACTACTAGTAGTTGAAGTAAATAACACAATTCAGAGTGAATGTACTAGTATTTACTCTGAACAAAGCGTGGCCTGTGTTTTGCCAGTAGCAGCAGCAGTTGCAGGGATCTTATGAATACAGTATCTATCTCCAAACAAGCTTAACTAGATTCTGTAAAGCAATAATTAGAAACATCCAGTCATTGCATTGTTTTTCCAGTCGCTGAGTGTGCACCATGGAAAACCACACGTTTCCTAAGCCTTGACGAGACAAATCATTTACCTTTAGCCATTTTATCTGCACTTTTGTAAAACATCGAAAAACACGTTATTGCGCTAATTTCTTTGCTGGTGTCGCGCTGTCAAAAAAATATATGAAGAGGCAGCACACACAAAAATCACACTCAGAATTGTGAATTGTGTGGAGTGCATTCATGTTCCACTGTCATGGTAATAACCTCTGGTGTTGTTTACTTCAGGGACGGTGTCTGGATTGTAAAAACCCAATGTAACATTCACTGCTCCTCTGAAAAATGCAGGATCATTTTTCACTATTTCATTGTGTGTGGATGAAATCAGAAGACAGATATTTATAATGAGGTTATATTAAGATGGTTGTATAACTATATTAACAAATACTGTATAAACATTAACTCCTATTACTGTGACCTGAGGAATGTGTTTTTGTCTGTATTCTTTTGTGCCAAAACATTTTGAGGGCTGATTTTCCAACTGAGGACCAATGAAAGAGGAAAGTTTACACAATTGGTATTCACTTTTCTTTCTAAGCAGAGCATCCCTCTGGTCTAAACGAAGCGCTTTGCATCTGAAAAGATGAATGTCTGCAGAGGTAGCATCATAGAACATCCCCCCATCTGTGTCCATTTGACCTGCAGCACTGACCTATCAATGCAGTGGACATTTTATAAAGCATTCAACACTGTTAATAAGGAGCTCATTTAACCCTTTAACCCCTAAGCCATGATCCCAGGTAAAGGTGCTGCTGTGAATTATCATCTGTTTCAGTGTCATAAAAGCTGCTGTGAGTATGTGCTTGTGTTCCTTTTCTCCAGTGGTTTTGCTTTATGTGTGTTTTAGGGTCAAAAGAGGGTGGAATAACAGAAAAAGACTGAGGGCCTGATTTACTAAGATCGCAAATAGTGGGCGCAAATGTGCTTGCTCGCACTAAAAAATGTGCGTGCTATTGATTTGCGTGTCGCGGGTGATCAACTAAGATTGCCTACGCAAATGACAACAGGCGCAAAGTCTTGGAGACCGCCCTATTTAAATGAGGATTTTGCATACTAGTTATCGTCATGGAGACAGTACGCTGGACAAACTGCTCTGGGATACACCAACACAAATGGCAATAGTGCACTGGAATGATCCAGACCCAAGGAAATGTAACATTGAAAGATGTTTTGTCATAGAAAGTACTGTATGACTCGGCTCCTCCTTGTGACTGGCCCCAAATCATCCCCTTGTTCATCTAAAAGTTCTAAAATGGCTTTGCTGATTAGGCGATCACAATTTTTTCTTCCGTCATTACAAAAATGTTGACGCGAGCGTTTGGTTGTGCCTAGCTGCCTCCTCGTCACAACAACTGTAGCAAGTTTTGTGCAAAGCTGTGTCAGTTAAAACCTGCCTTTCAGATGTGCTAAATATAAATGCAAAATCAGCCACCGCAGTCAGTTTCAGGTTTGGTAAATCACTTTCCATGTGCTAAATAAATATTTGTATCTACTCCTCCCAATAATTTTGTGCCTTCTGGCAGAAATGCCCATATTGTATATTCATCAAAGCAAACACGCTAAATGGGTTGCGTGAGCTATTTTGCCCATTTGAGAGATGCAACCCTTGGTGCGTCCTGTCTAAGTACACATGGCCACTACAGTGAAAATGTGAATGGCTCATTAAATCAGTTAGGGTTCAACAGTTATGGGTAAGCTTCGACGTGTTTTTGCGAGCGCAGTCGACTTGACTTTGCATGTTTTTACACACTCAAACCATTAGTAAATCAGGCCCAAAGAGAGGAATGGAAGTTTGACAGGTTTGGACTAAATAAGGCACTCAGAGTGTACATCAGTAAGAGATTTAGGATGTTGAACGTGAACTGTGAACTGGAACACTCTGAACAACAGCAAGGATTTGAATTTGGGCCCAGTAGTTTTTGTTTTGGGCTCTTTGTTTTTTGTTTTTTGTTTTTTTTTATAAATCAGTCCAGCTGCTTTTTGATACCTGGTTGAACCCCAAAAAGCAGTTACACAGTCAAAACTCAGTAAAAACACGTAAAAAAAATAAAATAAGGAAAATCACCTCAACACTACAAAAAACAATAAAGACAAAAAACCACATGGAAAATGGTGTAAAAAAACAAACAAACAAACAAAAAAAAAGCCCAAACTATTTTTATAATGAGTCCCATTCACTGCTCTGTGTTTTACCCCCCATTCTCCAGGCAGTGGGGGGTAAACTGTGCATGCTCAGATGTCTAAGGAAAGAACAAGATCTGTTCTATCAGCATGTTTGGAAAATGTTACTATTGATCAAATGGTTGAATTTTTATGAATATTTAAAATAAATCCTACATTCAGAACGCTCACCACAGACACGTCAGTGGTTAAAGGGTTAAAAGCTGAAATATGTTGCAAAGCAGAAGAACAGTGTGTATGCAGCAGATGATGGATGTTCTATGATGGCGACAGCTCGTGTCTGGATTTGGTATTAGCGTGTGAACCAGCTGACCCGTGTCACTGCTCACAGGAGAAGGGATCATTAATGTCTATCAAGCTTGATTGTATCATTTTGTTCATCTAAAGCTTGTTGTTCACTGGTTTGATTGTGACACTTTGTACATTTGAAGCATAGACTGTATTTTGAAACAATATACAGTACAAGAGCTCCCAAAAAAAGTCCAACACACTGACATGGTCATCTGGTGGTGGGGTTTTGTACTAAAACACCACATTTGGCATGTTTCCATCAACTGATGTGAGTAAAACAAAGCTGGGTTCGTTTGTCAGAAGGGGGCGCTGTAGCCAGGTTCCATAATCTGTTACTGTTTCCATCTAAAGTTGTGTTTTAAATGCAGCCATTACTGTAAAATAAACACTGACAGAGTGATGACTCAGTTTGTTCAACAGAATTTACCACTGTTACTGTAGTTAATGATCCCAGTTATTATTTCCAAACCAATCAGTACTTTGACGACAAAAAAAAAAAAAAAAAAAAAAAAAAAATATATATATATATATATATATATATATATACACACACACACACACACACACACACACATATCTATATGTCTATATATATATATATATATATATATCTATATCTATCTATCTATCTATATATATATATCTATATATTTATATATATATATATATATATATATATATAAATAAATATATAGACATATATATATATATATATATATATCACTAAAGGCTTTTTTAAAGTAATATATATATACACACATATATATATATATATATATATATATATATATATATATATATATATATATATATATATATATATATTACTTGAAAAAAGCCTTTAGTGATTTCAACTTTATCTTCCAAGTCTCAACAGTTTGATGCCACACTGGTCTCTTCAGGCTGTCGTTGCTGTGAAAGTGTCCAACATAATGGACCAGTTCAAACTGATCTGTTAATATATAGAAGCTGTTTTTTTTTTTTTCTCTCTCTTTTTCTCTTCCTCCTGGATTACAATCCACTGTGATGTTTTCCATTTGTAAACTGAACTGAAACTAAACAATTTTTTCACGACATAGATCATTCATCCTTTAACCCATAAAGACCCAGTGTTACTTTTGTGGCAGTTCCCAGATTATTTTTTTCCTCTAAATTGAACATTTCCTAAGACAATTATCACCATTTACTACAAAACAATCCTCTGTATTTTGCATTTTTTCAGTGAAAATCAGGTATTTTCCAAAATTTAATTCACTGATCATACAGATTTTTATAAAAGCTCAGATTAAAGTTGAGGTTATTATATTGAAAACTGAGAAAACGTCAGTCAAATCTCTCATGAACAGAATATAAACCCCGTGTGTCCATCCACTGTCATTGATGTTGTAGAAGATGGCGGTGTTTCCATGTTCACTACGGAGCCTGGGAACGTCCAAATGGGTCATATCTGATGACCATAAAAAGATGACAAACTGTATTTTACACCAATTATTTACATGGGGTGGTTAGGATTAGATCAACATGTATTAAACAGTTTAGATCAGTAGATGCTGTTGTTTTTGGGTCTTTATGGATTAAATAACAGACTTAACTGATATTCAAAGTGGCTGAAAAAAACATACACATTAACCCTATATAGTTCACCCATAGAAATACTCTGAAATTCAACATTTCAATCTTAGTGTGTTATTGGAGGACATAACAAGACTATTACTTTTGTAAAATTTTTCAAAATGTTTTATTGTTATGTAGAAAATCAAGGTTAATGAAGTTACCATATTTGGTTCCTTACCCATAAGTGGCAAAAAATAAACAAATTCAAGAAGTAAATATTAAAAAATAAAAGAAAAACACATGTAAGGTGAAAGGAACATGTATTTGATGACATTAGAACATGACTTTTCTAACATTAGACCAACATAAGTGCTGATCCACACACCTGTCCACATCCAGATTCTCTCTTTGAACATCACTCCTTACTTTAGTACCATTACTTCATGGTACCTAACAAAGCAGGTACACTCACTGTTCATGCAGAGGTGGACCTTACAGACCCTGTAGACCACATTGGACCTCAGATTGTTGACTTACTGTCCTCACTGGAACTGTTGCTGTCACTGTCTTGTGCTGTGTGCAGAAAAGACCAAAAACAGTCATTTGCCCAATAAAGGGTTAAAATGTCTGTGAGAAAAAAACACAGTTCCCTTATTTTTTTCTACCACCTTTAACTGGACCATATGACAGTGACATATTATGTAGTGACTCAGAATTTGTAGTTTTTCCTCAGATTAAATATCTAAACTCCTTTTTGAAGATGGAAAAAAGAACTCTAAGCATTAAAACTTCTTAGTGAAATTAAGATTTTCTTTTCTTTTAGGTTTGCGTTTTCCGTTGATCTTCTCTAATGCTATACTTCAAATGAACATAAGACTGAGTTGATGGAAACATGAAAAGTACAACTAAAAATTACATGTTGATGAAATTTGGACTTTTAGATTTCATCCTGTTGATTGATTTTCCTTTGGATTTAAAAAAAAAAAAAAAAAAGGGAGGGGTGTGTCTTGACATGATTGACAGCTACATTGGCCAGCTACTGCCAAAACAGGGAAAAATGCAAAATATACAATGCATTGCTTAAAGAAAATACATGGATTTAGCTCCAGTTTTTGTGTTGTGGGAGTTTGTACAGTGTTTATTTCTACATATAGTCTATGGTTTGAAGGTAAAGAATGAGCTAAAGACCTATGTAAATGTTACATTTAACGTATTCAGCACCAAAAATGTACGTGTTTGCATTCCCCCTTCTTTTGATTGTGTCTGCCACATGGATGTTAAATATGTACAACTATTAATTGTAATGTAAGTAGAGGCCTTAAACACACTGGTATACATTTTGTCAGGGCTAAGGACTAAGAAATGTCACATAAAGTATCGAAACAACGCAAAAAAAAATTGTCACCATTTCAACCCATTACTTCCAGTAATGTCCGTGTCGCCTATGAAGATACTTACCTTTGCGTATGTTCTTAATGAATTTCTGATATTAATGGTATTTCAACGGACTATTTGTGTATTCTCTCACCACTTCTTGGCGGTGGGCTTAAATGAACAAACTGAGCAAAAAAAACTGTTTTGCAGCATAGATGTTCAAACATTGGAACCTGTTTCTTAACAAGACTTATTTTATAAACTTAGAGGATTTATGCTATTGTTTCCTTATAAATGTTTGATTATGGTATTGTGGTTTTAACAAAGAATAGACTTACACAGAAAACAATGAAAAAACAACAACAAAAAAAAAACAAAAACAGCCATCTGTAAGCATTGGTCTAAGGTTACTTTGGGATTCTGTTTGTAATCTGAACTGTCTTTTAGGTTGTGCTTCTGCATAATGGTCTTTGTTTAGTAAATCACATTAAGGGAAGCTAAAGTTCTATAAAGTCTGTAAAAAAAAAAAAAAAAAAAAAAAAAAAAAAAAAAGAAACATTTAATCTCTCTCAGCTCAGATATTTGGTCATTCATTTTATTATGCACCTACAATTCTGTAGCCATCAAAGTTATGCAAAGCCTTTTTATTGGTCTGAACAAAACTTAAAACCTAAAATTACTTGCACTTAATAATGCAACCGTTGGTCTGTCAAGGATATTGTGTCAAAAATAGACACTTCCATGTATATAAGTGAAGTGATATAGAAGCAGAGGGGGTGGAGCCACTCACCTCAACCTCTTCACCTTTGGATACTTATGGGAATATGACCCTGTTCAAAATGTAATATGTACCATAATCTGTGTAATGTTCCTTATTACATTACGTTTGTAAGTGTTTAATAGTTACATATATACTCCAGTGGGCAGGTACTGATATTTATTCACTCAACAGGTCACCTTTCATAGACAGCCAGTCTCATTTGGCAGTAGAACTGTGTGGTTAAAGCTTCAAAAATATATCAAAAATATCCTTCTGCTGTATTTAATGTGGTCAAAATCATCATTGCAACCAATCCAATCATTCAAATCTGATATACTGTAAATGAGAACATTCTCAGCTTGGTGCAGTTCTAATACTCCTAAAAAACATCTACAGTCTGTGTATGCCAGCTGATCTCCATTTTGTATATCAATATATGAAAAACAGAAAATGACTAGTATTTCATTTTTTGTTTTAAAATTGGTCAGTGAAAAATGGAAAAAGACTTGTAACCTGTTGTTCATCATAAAATGGGAAACGGCTCTTTATTTGACTTGAGGTGCTGTGGCAAATGGAAATGTGAAACTAAGAAAAATGTTTTTCTTTTCTGTTTCCATTTTGCCGTAGATAGGTTTTTTTTAATGACCCGGAGAACGTTTTCTTGAGTTTTCCTCCGAGACCCAAGGAAGACATTTGTAGTTTAGATTTCTTAGGTGTAAGAAGATGTCTTTAGATCAATATTCAGATTTTCTTAACCTTCTGGAGTCTGAGTGTATTTCGGCTCTTTTTGAATACTTTGCATCTCCAATGCGCTACACACTCAAATAGCACATCATTTTTCAGACACACAAAACAAAAACCAACTACACAACACACTCACACTGCACTACTCACTACTCGGCCATTTAAAAAAAAGACCTATCTACGGCAAAATGGCTATAAAAAGGGAACAACATTTTTCTCAATTCCACATTTCCATTTTTCCACAGCACCTAAAGTCAAATAAAGAGAATAAAGAGTTTCCTGTTCTTTCGATTTTATGACAAACAACAAGTCTTTTTCCTTTTCTCGTTTATTTTAATACAAAAAATGAAATCATTTTCTCTTTTCATTTATTAATATCAAAACAGAAATCGGATTGCCACAACATGCACGGACCCATCTACAACCACACTCAGAGTCTGGAACAGTGTGTTCCTATATGTCCAGCAGAATTCATTTAGGTCAGTAACCGCCGTTTCATTGTCATTATCACCACGTATGGATGTTCTGACTGGTTCTACATCCTTCCAGTGGCATCCACACATATTTCAGTTCACTCATAAAATGAAAAAGGAAGTGAGAGATCGAGGCTCCTTTACCAAGATGGAAGATGAAATTAAAGTTTACCTACTTGAACTACTTGACTCAAACACAGACTGGTTATGCAGAAGATCAACCTGACAGTCAGACTGGGTCCATGTCCCCTTAAAAAACCACCATAGCCCTGAGTCCCTCAGTTGAAATCATCCATATCTTCTTTCCTCTTAAGTATGTGGGTTTTACTTATAGAAGGGGAGCACTGTTTGTGTCCTTTCCTTTGGGGTGACAGTGTTTCTAGACATATCTAGATAACTAGACACATAACAGACCTCCATTTATTCATATATGGTCACGTGATTCTACTTTAACTTTAAGCGAAGCAGTGAAGTCAGTCTGACCAGTATTGGTTGTTCATGTTTTACTGCCTTGAGGATGTGAATGTTATCAGAAAGGCAAACTTCACTGCACTGTCATTTAAAATACACAAGAATATTTGCAGATTCTTTGGCACTGTTATATTGTTGAGTAAATGCACAATTTGGTGTATTGTTAATCTACTTCAGCTGTCAATAAAATAGTTTAACTCCATCATTACAGGTTCTGGTGTTTTTATTGATAAATAAAAATATGTACAGTTGGTTTCTCCAACCGCCACCAAACATCCGTTCACATTCATACACCAGTGTGAGTGACCCTGGAGGTAAAGTGGGTGAAGGCTACGTTTGCACATCGTCAGTATTTGGTAAAACTAAGATTTTTCTCTGCGTTTGTGCCTATTGTTTACATGACAACAATGGCCACACCCACTGAAAATGATGGTTTCTAAAACCTCTGGCCAAAGCAGAGATTTCCGTAAATCTCCATTTTTGCGTTTGCATGTAAACAGAGGGAAACAGAGGTCTCAGACAGTGGTCACAGTTTTCCAGAGAAATATGTTTGCATCACATGTGCAATATCGGTTCATAATGGAAGTAACGTTTTGTTGTGATTCTTTTCAGGATTCTGATTGGTTAATGGTGCTGGATGGTCTCACCACACTGCCATCTACAGGCTTGACATGCTCTTGACAGTGTAGAATCTACTGTAGATATACGGACCATGGAAACCAAGACTTTTCTGAAAATGGTCAAGTGTGCACAAGGTTATTTTTGAAAATGGAGAGGAAATATCTGTTTGCCAAAATACCTGACTACATGTAAACATAGTCTAAGAGTCTTACCCAAGGACACAATGACACTTGACTGGGATGGAGGGGATTCAAATCCTGCGGCTAATGGACAACCTGCTCCGCCTCCTGAACTATAGCTGTTGACGAATCAGTCACAGCAGCAGATAGAAACCAATAGTCGGTGCTGTTTCCTCTGTCTGCTCATTATACAGTCTATTGTGCAGACCCACATCTGGGGTCAGTTCTTTAATAGAGCTGTGATGTGCACTCAATGATTTATAACTATTTTGGTTTTCCACATCCCGCCTCTGCAAAGGTGATTCTATAAATAACATCAAATGGTATAAGTTGGTCCTTGGTCTTCTGTAATGGAAATGTGAAAATGCAGTGCCAAATCCTGCTGATACCATCAGTGAGAAAAGTGGCTTAAATGCACTTTTTAGCTGAGAGGGCCTTTCAACTGAGCCAACAGAAGACTTCTAGGCTAATGTTCTAATGGGAAAATTTCTAAGGGAGGTTTATATTATTTTACTGGTGGTAAGGAAAAAAGTGCCTTTTGCTGTGCTGATAAAATTAGAGCTGCAGACATTAAACATTGCATTGAATTTCTCAGGAAAAAAACTACAAACATTTTATAGATTAGAAATACAGGTGTGGCTTTCAACCACACAGTGGGTCTCAGAGGAAATTGAAATTTGACCCACTACTTTGGAAGTTTGGCCACTTATAGATGTATAAGGGTGTATTCACACCTGAAAAGCCCTTTGATCCACTTATTTGATTCGAATGGAATGCAGAGTTTATTTTTTCGTTTGGCTCAGATCACGTTCTCATTGCACTTTTTGCTAGTGGACCAAACTTTGTAAACAGAAGCACCCATGTGACCAACTACGTTGGCATTGGACAGAAAAGTCAGGGGCGGGGTGAATCAGAGACGGGGGGTGTTGATGACGACAAACATGGATATGCTACGTGCAGTTATCGTTTCTGGAATATGTATTCTATTTTTACAGACACAAATTTACAAAAAGAATGTTAACTGTCAAGAACAGCTCATTCAGACCCAGTTTGACCAAATGTCAGTGAGACATTCAATGTCCTCATTGTTCCATGTCTGTCCACAGTTCATGGCTGCTGCTATTAGCTCTGACTACCCATGCAGCTCGGTTACTTTAAGTTTTGTTGATTACCCAAAATGCCACATGGCTAAGGTGGCTCGTCAAGCACGAATAGGTGCATGGTTCCTTGGTTTGTTTCAGCTCAAGGCTGATTATGTTCACACCAGAAGTGAAACGGCCCGGAGTCCAGTTGGACTCAGCCTGGTCCTTTTACTTCTGTTCTATCATCAGCCTGGTCCTTTTACTTCTGTTCCTCCATCAGCCTGGTCCTTTTGCTTTTGTTCTATCATCAGCCTGGTCCTTTTTTCTTCTGTTCTATCATCAGCCTGGTCTTTTTTTCTTCTGTTCTATCATCAGCCTGGTCTTTTTTTCTTCTTCTATCTCTAAGTCTGTATTTTTCTCTTTCTCTCCTTTCATCACTCTGTTTCTCTGTGTCTCTGGCAGATGTCCAGACTCCCTGGAGACCAAACTGATCAGCTCGTATTAAGGTCTCTCTCTCTCTCTCTCTCTCCGACACACACACACACACACACACACACTAAGCAATTGCGTGACAGTAAGTCAGGTCACACGAGGCAGACTTACACACACAAACACACACAGGCGAAGGCAGGATTTGAACGCACATGCGCAGACATACAGACACATACAGACGTACAGACACATACAGACATACAGACACATACAGACACATACAGATGTACAGACACATACAGACACATACAGACATACAGACACATACAGACACATACAGACACATACAGACATACAGACACATACAGATGTACAGACACATACAGACACATACAGACATACAGACACATACAGACACATACAGATGTACAGACATACAGACACATACAGACGTACAGACACATACAGATGTACAGACACATACAGACACATACAGACATATACAGACACATACAGACATATACAGACACATACAGATGTACAGACACATACAGACATATACAGACACATACAGATGTACAGACACATACAGACACATACAGACATACAGACACATACAGATGTACAGACACATACAGACACATACAGACATACAGACACATACAGATGTACAGACACATACAGACACATACAGACATACAGACACATACAGACACATACAGATGTACAGACACATACAGACACATACAGACGTACAGACACCTACAGATGTACAGACACATACAGACACATACAGACATATACAGACACATACAGATGTACAGACACATACAGACACATACAGACATACAGACACATACAGACACATACAGATGTACAGACACATACAGACACATACAGACATACAGACACATACAGACGTACAGACACATACAGACACATACAGACGTACAGACACATACAGACACATACAGACATATACAGACACATACAGATGTACAGACACATACAGACACATACAGATGTACAGACACATACAGACATACAGACACATACAGACGTACAGACACATACAGACACACACACGGACACACAGACAGATGACACCACATCACACTTGTTCACATGGGTCTGACTCCCAGTGGGGATCCACACTGATGAATCCTATTCCTTAACCATCATAAGTTAATGCTTAAACCTAAACAGAATGACTTCACATGGTGAATAATAGTAGCTAAGGTTTATAATATACACTACGTTATTGGTTTGTGACAAAATAAAAGGAGCTGCTTAATGTCATATTAATATAAAATGTTTCAGAGGTAAATAGGTCAAATAAAATGTATTTAAACAAAATACAAGGTATACCATTTATTACCTTATATTTAGAGCTGCTGCTATCCATTATTTTTGTAGTCGATTAAGCTATCAGTTGTTTTCTGTGATTTGTTTTAATTAAATAATTATTTGAAAAGAAAAAAGAAAAAATTAAAGAAAAAGAAAAAATACTACAAATGTGAAAAAGACATGAAAAGGACAAACAACTTTATTGTAGAACCCCTGAAACAGCCAAAAAAAAGTATAACAGTAAAAGGATATATTAAAAAAAATATCTATATAGAAATGACAACAGAATAAAAGTATGATAAAAAAAATCTATATAGAAATAACAACACTATTTAAGTATATATAAAAATATCTATAAATATAAACAACAATCCAGTCCAATGACCTCTAAACAATCTGTCAGTGCAGTCTTCAACACATTTGGATCCAACTTACTAACTTATACCAACTGAACATGGAACTAACATCCAACTGAAAGAAATACACACTCATATGTAATGTTTGTGTGAAAGATTCAAAGTTTAAAGGAGTAAGAGATGGTTCCAATGGAGAAAAGTCTACATGTAGACATTGTCTGCCTTTTTGTCCTCGTCTCTTCTGTTGTTTGTGTTGATCCTGGTGTCATGTGCGTCACATTAAGTGTCCGTGTGAAACACAACAGAACCAATGTTTAACAGCAGATAAATTAAGGAAATGAAGCTTTGATTCAGGAAAATTGTAATCAATTCTTTTTTCCCCATCAATTCAAGTCAGTTAATCGATTAATCGTCTCAGCTCTGCAGCCTTCCAAATTTTATTACATATAGAACTTTTTTTTATCTGCTCCACAATCCAATAGAAGTGAAATGCTAAATAAAGGCAATGAGAAGCACTTTGTAATTAGATATTCCTAAATTACGTCTCCTCCGGTCTCCTTCTGACGCCGCTGTTATGGCGCTAGTACAGGCACAGAATCCAAATGCAGAACTCAGAGTCAAAATGTAAAGTTCAAAAGATTTATTAGTCACACAGGTGTAAGAAAAATATAATTGACAAAATCTTGAAGATAATGGGTGGTAATTTCCTCTTCGAATCAGTCCTCCGGACCGAGAACGGCAACCCATCTCCCCGTGTGGTTAGCGGGGTCTTTTTCCCGACTGGGGAAAAGCAAAGGGAGGTCAGGGACGGAAACAGGTCATACACAGGTAAGCTATTAATCAGGCGACAGGACATAAGGGAAAGGCAAAAACTCACGTACCAAAAGTCAGGCAAGGCGATCAGAACCAGGAATCAGATGAGGCAGAAAAACCGACAGGGAGCAGGCAGTAGGCAAAAACCGGGTAAGCAAAAACGGGTCAAAAACAGGAATCCAAAACAGACAGACAAGATCAGAACGCTGATAAGTACTACAAGAGTAACAAACTGGCAACTGACAGAGGGAAGAGACAGGGTTTAAATACACAAAAGGGAGGGAAGACAACTAGACACAGGTGGAGCAAATCAGGGCGGAGACAGGTAATCAGGTGAAAGGTAAGAACGATCAGGGAACAGGAAGTAAAGACGACAGACAAGACACATGAGGGGAAACTTAACAAAATAAAACAGGAAGTGACAAACAAAACATAAAAGACAGACAAAACCAGACTAACGTCTGGCTGCAGGCATGACAACTGTTGGAGTCCCAGTTTAATCCATAAAGACCCAATGCTACTTTTATATCAGTTCGCCAAATGACATTTTCTCTATATCTCACCTTTCTTAAGTGATTTATCACCATTTATTTCTAATATTATCCTCTGTATTTTGTATTTTATCAGTATAAATCAGGCATTTTTCAACATTTAATTCACTGATCATGTGGATGTTCATAAAAGCTCAGATTGAAGTTGAGGATTATCATATCAAACACAGAGACAACTGCAGAAAAAGTGTATTTTTCAGTCAAATATATAATTAACTGAACATAAAACAAGTGTTTCCATCCACTCTTATTGATCCAACTTCATGGGTTTTACTGGCGAATCAATGTTGTAGAAGATGACGGTGTTTCCACGTTCACTACGAAGCCTCAGAACGTCCAAATGGGTCATATCTGATGACCATGAAAAGATGACAAACTGTATTTTACACCGATTATTTGCACATATAAACAGGATTACTGGATCAACAGGTATTAAAAATTCTAGATCAGTAGATGCTTTAGTCGATGATGGATGTTTGGAACTATATGGGTTAAAGCTGAGTGTTGTTCAGTCAGTGATGGCACCGACAGCCACAGTCCACCAGGGCTTCAGACTGTCTCACTGCAGCATCAGCCAGCGCTTAACGGCTCAGGTTCAAACTTGTAGAGGTTTCCTTGGGGAATCGGAGCAACCCTGAAACCCTACAGACTTTATAGAGCAAACAGCTCACAACAGCGGCATTAGTAAATGACGACACCAGGGAAGAACCAAAGAAATGAAAGCACAAGAAGCTCAGCACAGAGAAAGGGAGGTGGAAACTCCTATCTTTATGCAAATATGTGTATTTTTCATAGATTATTTTTTATAGGTATCTCTTATAACAGTTGTTTACTTAGAACAATGTGTCATGTAATGTTGGGCGTGAGTAATTAGAATTTCCATTAAAGGGGACATACTATGGAAAATAATAAAATCAGTGTATAAGTCTTTGTGATAAAGTGTCAAATGCTTATTTATTGGAGAGACACCTGTGCTGATTAAGAGTATTTGGTGTTAATACAGCCACACCACAAGGGGGCTGTCTTGAGCTAAAAACTACTTACTGTGTAGCAGAAGCAGAAGCCGGTTGTTGATGTCAAGACATGAACAATGCAGCAGCCTAGTTAAAAAATAAAAGGCTAAAGCTGAGAAACCCACGTCTATTTTTTATGTTTTATTAAAAACATAACATGGTACCAGGAGTTGGCCTATGAAGACGGATGTCATGGAAAGTGTGAAGCCGCCGGATGCCGTCAACTGGAGTGGAAATGTGGACTGTGAGTGGCGAACTTTTAAACAGCGGTTTATGCTATATCTGCAAGCTATCGGCCTGGATAGCAAGCCAGACGCACGGAAGATTGCACTGCTTCTTACCGTGGCGGGTCCACAAGCGGTGGAGGTATACAACACGTTTGTTTTCGCTACTGCAGAAGATAAAGATAAGTTTGACGTGGTAGTAAGAAAGTTTGATGAACACTGTTCGCCTAAAAAGAATGAAACGTTTGAGAGGTACGTCTTTCGCTCACGTATACAACAACCTACAGAGAGTTTTGATACGTTTCTGACTGACCTAAAGCTAAAAGCAAGAACATGCAATTTTGGACAGCTACAGGAATCTATGATAAGAGACCAGATCGTGTTTGGAATTAAAGATAAAAAAATGAGAGAAAGACTGTTGCGAGAGGCAGACTTAACATTGGATGGCGCCGTGAAAATATGCCATGCCAGTGAACTAGCTCTACAGCATGCAAAAACCTTCAGCGGGTCAACGAGGGACGCAGACGCGGAAGGGACAGCTGTAGCTGCAGTGACCACACGACAAACAGGACACAAATATACAAAGGTGCACAACAAAGGATCAAGAGAGACAGAAACGTTTCATTGCAAAAGATGTGGCACAAAACATGCAAGACAACAGTGTCCAGCTTATGGTAAGATGTGCAATAAGTGCAAAGGACAAAACCATTTTGCTAAACAATGCTTCACAAAGAACAAGCAAAACCAAAAAGACAGAGTACACACAGTGGAGGAAACTGCTCTCAGTGACACGTTTTTCGTGGGCCTGGTGACACAACAGGACACACCCATGGAACAGGTGACGGTCAATACAGTGGAGCAGGACAAATGGACAGAGACATTACCAGTGAATGGAGCCCTGGTCACATTTAAACTGGACACAGGAGCCAAAGCAAATCTGGTGAATGAGCTGGATGTGAAAGCAATGAAGGTAAAGCCACACATTTACCAAATAAACAGTACACTCCAAGCATATAATGGACAGCCAATCAACACCAAAGGTAAATGCAGACTCAAGGTACAAGTTAAAGGGAAATCTCACAGCCTGATGTTTATTATAGTACCAGAAGGACATGAGTCATTGTTGGGAGACAAAGCATGTGAGAAACTAGGCCTAGTCAGACGTGTCTACAGTATAAGCAATTCTGAGCCAAACAGTGTGAAAGCTATAGTGAACCAGTACCCAGATATATTTAAAGGGTTTGGAGTCTTGCCTTTCACCTACAAGATACAGCTGAAAGTAGGAGCTCAGCCTGTAGTTCATGCTCCTCGTCGTGTTCCAGCAGCGCTTAAGGACAAGCTAAAAGAGGAACTGGATCGAATGGAGTCACTGAAAGTGATAAGAAAAGTGGAGGAACCGACTGAATGGGTTAATTCCATGGTGTGCATTAACAAACCAACAGGTGCTCTTCGAGTGTGCATGGATCCAAAAGACTTAAATGCGAACATAAAAAGAGAGCACTATCAGATACCTACAAGGGATGAAATAACAAGTGAAATGGCTGGCGCAAAGTTTTTTAGTAAACTGGATGCATCACAAGGATTTTGGCAACTCAAGCTTCATGAGGACAGTACAAAATACTGTACATTCAACACGCCATTTGGACGGTACTGCTTCCTGAGAATGCCTTTCGGAATCTCTTCAGCTCCCGAGATTTTCCACAGGACAATGGAGCACATGATTGAAGGCATTGAAGGAGTCAGAGTGTATGTGGATGACATAATTCTGTGGGGTTCCACCCTTGAACAACACAATGAGAGACTCATTAAAGTGCTGCAGAGAGTTAAGCAGTATGGACTTAAACTGAACAGAACAAAATGTCAGTTCGGTGTGTCTGAAATCACCTTTCTCGGAGACAAGCTGACAGCAGATGGCATTGAGCCAGACAAGGACAAAATACGTGCTATACTGGAGATGCCATGTCCTGAGGATAAAAAGGGTGTTCTGAGAGTACTTGGGATGATCAACTTCATCGGAAAATTCATTCCAAACCTGTCTTCAAAAACAATACACCTAAGACAACTTCTACACGATGGATGTGAGTTCAAAAGGAGTGACAACCTGGAAAAGGAATGGAAACAACTGAAAAAGACACTGACAACAGAGCCAGTTTTGGCATATTTTGATCCAAGGAGAGAGACAAAGATATCCACTGATTCATCAAAGGATGGTATTGGAGCCGTGTTATTACAGGCTTATGGAGACAACTGGAGGCCAGTGGCCTATGCCTCAAGAGCAATGACTGCATCAGAATGTCGTTACGCCCAAATTGAAAAAGAAACTTTAGGGCTAGTGTATGGATTTGAAAAGTTCCACAGTTATGTCTATGGGTTACCAACATTTGTGGCAGAGACAGACCACAAGCCATTGATAGCCATCATCAAGAAAAACCTGAGTGAGATGTCTCCACGCATTCAAAGACTTATGATGAAGCTACAGCGATACGACTTCAACTTGATCTATACGCCAGGTAAACTTATTGTGTTGGCAGATGCTCTCTCAAGGGCAACAACACAAAGCCAAGAGCAAAGCTCCACGGAGACTGATGTAAAGGTACATGTAAACCTAGTAGCTAAGTCACTTCCTCTGTCAGACATGAAATCAAAGCAAATCGCAGCTGAAACACAAAAAGACACTTGTCTGCAAAAAGTAATGACACTGTTAAATGGAAAATGGCCAAGAGGTGAGTGCCAAGCATACTACAACATAAGAGCAGAGCTAAGTGTTGTAAATGGACTTTTGCTAAGACAAAACAGAGTAGTAATCCCACGCTCACTGAGACAGGAAATGCTGAAGAGACTGCATGAGGGACATCTAGGCATAGAGAAATGCAAACGAAGAGCCAGAACAGCAGTCTATTGGCCAGGAATAAATGCAGATATTGAGAAAATGGTTTCAATTTGTGACACGTGTATCAAACACCAGGCAAAGCAACCAAAAGAGCCTTTGACCATTACGGACATTCCAGATGAACCATGGCAGAAAGTAGGGACGGACATTTTCCACCTGGATGGTAAAAACTACATATTAGTCATAGACTATTTATCAAACTATCCGGAGATGGCGCTATTGTCCAACATGTCAGCTGCTTGTGTCATAACGCACAAGAAATCAATCTTTGCGAGGCATGGAATACCTCAGATTGTTTACAGTGACAATGGACCATGCTATAGTTGTCGAGAATTCCAACTATTTGCTCAGGAATATGACTTTAAACATGTGACCTCAAGCCCACTGTATCCTCAATCGAATGGGAAAGCAGAAAAAGGGGTACACATAGTGAAACGGCTACTGAAGAAAGCACGAGACAGTAAGGCAGATCCTTACTTAGCACTTTTGAGCTACAGAGCTTCACCATTAGAGCATGGTAAATCTCCTGCAGAATTACTGATGGGAAGGCAACTACGGACCACTCTTCCTTACATGACTACCAAGAAACACAAACAAGTGAAAGACAAAATGAAACAGTTGCAGAAAAGACAAAAAGTCAACTATGACAAGTCCTCTAAAAGTTTAAAACCACTGGCACCCAATGACACAGTCAGAGTGGAAGATGCAAACATCTGGACAAAGAAAGCAACTGTTCTGGAAGAAGTGAACCCGAGATCATACAATGTGAAAACTGAAGATGGACTGATACTGAGAAGAAACCGGAGGAGTTTGTTACGTACACAAGAGACGATGAGATCACAAGATGGACAGTGTGAGGACAAAGATAACAAAACACCTGAACCAACCTCACCTGCAAAGGACAGTGTTGAGCAAAGTGACCAACCACCTGTGCTCAGAAGATCTGGACGCACTGTCAAACCACCTGATAGACTGAACCTTTGAATGAGTTATAAGATGTAAAAAAAAAAAAAAAAAAAAAATTCTTTGGTTGTACTTCAAAAGAAAACGCACTTTATGCATGTTAACATGTTTATATTGGTTTAGACTAAAATATTTGTTGATATATGTAGCTATATGCTTGTATGCATTATGTGCTTACCTAGTATTGTTATTATTATTAAGTTTACATCTAAAAGAAAAGGGGATGTGCTGATTAAGAGTATTTGGTGTTAATACAGCCACACCACAAGGGGGCTGTCTTGAGCTAAAAACTACTTACTGTGTAGCAGAAGCAGAAGCCGGTTGTTGATGTCAAGACATGAACAATGCAGCAGCCTAGTTAAAAAATAAAAGGCTAAAGCTGAGAAACCCACGTCTATTTTTTATGTTTTATTAAAAACATAACAACACCCACAGTCTGTTCCCGAAGCAGAAGCATCTTATATGATTTAGAGGTAAAATATAAGCTACATGAAGACTTTGGGATCACACTTTTTTCAGTTTTTGCACTTATATTGCTATGCAAGTTCGCGTCATGCTTGATATTATCTTGTTGTTTTTTACAATCATAATAAATAATTGAATTGAATTGAACTGAATTGAATTGAATCAATCTGAAGCGAGTTGAATAAAACTTTGTTCAGTTGAACTGAATTGAACTGAACTGCATCAAACTGAATTGAATTGAATTGAATTGAATTGGGGGCTTACATTAATTGGTTAAAATGAGGACAACATGTCCTCTTTAATATATTTATTACTAGTGCATTGACTTGTGGCTCCCCACGGGTCATAATAATAACGAGATCTAGGGACTGAAGTTAGTAAACGTGTCGTTCCTGTTTTTAACTTCATTTCCCATCATTCATCATGGTACTGTGCTTCCTGTCAACCATCATAAGTATAGCAACATGTTTGTAAGGTCATTGTATTCCACAATGACTATTATCTTCCAAAATATTGGTTCTATCAACTTGCAGAGATACTTAATGTGGAGATGGGACTATTCCTAAACTATAGGTACCAAATTGGCCATTTAAAAATGTCTGAATTTCTCAGAAAACACACACACACACACACAGATGCTTTGAGACCTTCCAGTATTATGATATAGATATTTTTATGGTATTGTTTGTGCATCGGTCCCCCAACCTTAATGATCAAATATGACATATGTTTAAACCAGGTCTGTCAAACTGAGTTTAGTTCAGGGGCCACATAAAGGACTAGTGTGAGCTCAAGTGAACCAGACCACTAAAATAACAACAGCAAGAAAAAAGTTAAATTACATCATGGAAAATAAGTACAGTTATAAAAATATTGTGTCTCAGTTTATCATGTACACATGTACATTATAACGTACAGATCTTAGTGGATCTACAAGTACAGGCAGAATATTGGTATAATTACACTGACTTCTATTAAGAAATTTCAGGTGTTCATATTTGTTTAGATTATTCAGTTTTTCTAAAAGAATACTTTGTAAACGCAAATATTTTCATATAATTTTATGTTTTAACATGGACACAAAAGGGCAAAATTTGGAGTTGTCATCATTTCTAAGTTAATATGATAGTATTTTACTGGTCTGATCCACTTGAGATCATATTATTTTGTATGTGGAACCTGAACTAAAATGATTTTAACACCTTGATTGTTTTTATCTTCAGTGTAATTTCTGCATGCCACAGATTCATCCCAGGGGCCAGATTGGACCCTCTGGTCGGCTAGTTTTGGCCCACAGGCCGTATGTTTGACCGCCCTGGTCTACACTATAGGCTGTGTCTCACATTGGTTTTGAATAAGTATTTTAAATAAAGGAGCTGGAATTTTGGTCATCGTCATGTTGTCTTTTTGGAACCAGAAGTGGCCATAGCTGGTGTCACTCAAAGGCTGATGGGTTAATACTGGGCCAAAATAAAGGAAGAAATTAGGAAAAACATGTTTTATTCAATAAAAACAGGCACTGAAAATCCTATACAGAGCCGCCTTTGAGTCTTAAATCCTCTACATGGATCATATTATTTATCAGATGATAACCACATTTTAGAGAGAGGTTCGATGTAAGTGGGTGGGAACCAGGGCTTTTTGGAGCCAGCACTTAGTGTTTGTCAGCAATATTACCCTGCAAGATATGTCACTTTCAGGCCACCAGATGTTTGTAGTAGTGGTGTCCTTTCCACAGTTTGGGTAAAGAAAATAACAACACCAGCATTTTGGTCTTTATTGACTTCTATGTGTAGTAACAGGCTGATCACAGTACAATTGAAAAAGTTTGAATTTCACATTTTCAATAGGCTAAATGGCTCTAATGACAAAACTCACAAACATTTGTATTTACAATAATTCTTCTGTAAGAAGACTCACATGCTTTCACTTTGAAAGAAGAAATTACTTAAAATGTTAGGCAGAACAGAGGCACCGAAGACGGTTTTCTGCTGAAAACCAGACCTGTATCCTGTGCGTAGAAATCAGTGTACAGCTTGCAATCATGAAAGTATAAGCCACAGGTGTCAAACAGGTGGCCTGTGGGCCAAAACTGTCCTTCAAAGGTTCCAGTCTGGCACGTGGCATAAATTGAGTGAAAAAATTACACTGATATTAACAATCAAGGATGTTGAACTGGTTTTAGTTCAAATTCCACATACAGACCAATATGATCGAAAGTAAAATAATAACATAAATAACCCTTTAGCAATTAAATGTAGACAAAATGAAAATTAAGTGGAATATTAACAATATTCTTCCTGTTACTAAATGCTTTGTGCATTTGTAGATCCGCTCTGATCTGTGAGTTGTATTAATAATAAGCTGACACATAATATTGTAGAAGTTGTTCATAGTTTAGTAAGGATAAGTTGAGGCATAAAATTGTTAAAATTGCGCTTATTATGCTTAGGAAATGTTAGTTTTTCAGGTTATTTTCATCTTTTTTGTTTGTATAGTTTGTAAATGTAAATATTTTTGTGATTTAATGTTTTTTATTGCAATGAAAAAAAAAGTTATTATTTATAAGTTTTAATGCTATCATTTTAATGGTCCAGCCCACTGGAGATCAAATTGGGCTGAATGTGGCCCCTGAACCAATATGAGTTTGACACCCCTGGTATAAGCCACCTGCAACATCAAAAAAAGGAAAAAAAAAAAAAAAAAAAAGAGAGAGAGAGAGAGAGAAAAGGCTAACATCAGAAAATGACTGGCTCCCAGCAGAAAACTGACTCCAGCCCAAAGTTTGTGTAAGCACATGCAAATCTTCCTCATAGAGCATTTCAAACATGCAAAAGCCCACATAAACTTAGACTACGTTCAGACAGCAGGTCTTAATGCACAATTGTTTTGTTTTGGGTTTTTTTTGTGAAATATGATTTTTTTCTGTGCTTGTTAATATTACACATTAAATGCTACTTCTATCAGTTTTCAGTATGAACTGAATGCGACCCTGAAGTCAACCGCATGCACAAAAGAGGTTCTGATGTAATATGTGACCACGCAAACACGCACTGTGTTTACAGAAGTAAATATGGAGGCATCTCATCTCAGAGTGTGTGTTGTGGCTGTTGTTGTTTTTCCCGCCACTCCTCCTCCTGGGACGCAGAATTGTGATGTTTGGGACAAAAAAGTCATATTTGTGCTGTTCAAACGGTCTTTAACAGATTGGCTACAGGTCACATATGGACCAAAAAAATCGGATTTGGGCCACATTTGCCTGCAGTCTTATATGTATGTATGAATGAATGTTTTTTTAGAGTATCTTTGATGGAGGTGCAGCCGCATTTCATTATGTGGAAATACAATGACAATAAAGTCTCTTATCTTATCTTATCTTATCTTATCTTATCTTATCTTATCTTATCTTATCTTATCTTAAAGGTTAATGTTAACATATGTACTGAGGGGGACATTGTTTCACTTCACTGGCTAATGCAATGAGATCAGTTGTTTTTGGGAGGTTAGAAACTGACTAAAAAACGTAACATATTCAGACAGAGGGAAAAAGTACAAACAAATCTGTTCCATATTTTCCTTGTATGACTTAAACAGATGTTGCCTGGCTGTTGCTTCAGTAAAGTAAAGCTTAGAGGCATGACTGGCATTGTGATGGTTCTCTGGCATGAAGCATATTTAACATGGTGAGCATGGTTAGCATGCTAAAGATAGCTTCCCGTCACCGAATGACCTGTCAGGTATATGAGAAGAACTTATGAGTCTGGTGTGTGTGTGTGTGTGTGTGTGTGTGTGTGTGTGTGTGTGTGTGTGTGTGTGCGCACACGCATGTGCGTGGATGCATATGTGTGTGTAAGTTACACAAAAAGATCCTTCAGTGTGTGAATTACTGAAAGGCTGTACAGCAAAAAGGGATCTGGATCCATTTTGAGACTCTTTGTTGATCCTTGTATAGTTTTAAATGATGTGTGTGTAGAAATACTTTCAATATAATAATGTACTTTTCTTCCTCTATGTCACATGTCCATGGAGACTGTTCTATGTGGATGTTTGTCCGTTTGTTGTTTCACCTTAACTCAAGGATGAGCCTAGCGTATTTTACTGGCTCAAGGTCAAAGGTCAATGTTGCTGTGTCATCATGTGTGTCTATTTCAAGACAACAATATCTCAAAAATAATTCAAGACAATCTGTTCAAATTTGGAAGAAATTCCCACTTAGACTAGATGTTAGGCAGACAACAGTCAAAGGCTAAGGTCATTTTGACCTGGCAGAACACTTTTTTGATGTAACTGAAATAACTGCAAACAGATGAGGATGCAAAGAAAATAGATGTGTCTGAGTAGACTTGTGTCACATTTATTTAGTCTTAATAGGCTTATGCAGACGATGGGATGCTTTGGCTCTGTTTGTTTGGCTAAAATCTGTGACTTAACACTTCTTCATTTGTTGGTTTTATGTTTTATTTATTGACTTCACTGGTTGTATTCATTTGGAGTATTTTATGTCATTTGTTTTTAACAGTGCTTCAACAGACAGTGACAGCACCAGTTCCAATGAGGATGGTAAGTCAACAATCTCAGGTCCAGTGTGGTCTCCAGGGTCTGTAAGGTCCACCTCTGCATGAACAGTGAGTGTACCTGCTTTGTTAGGTACCATGAAGTAATGGTACTAATGTAAGGAATTATGTTCAAAGGGATAATGTGGATGTTGACAGGTGTCTGGATCAGCACTGCATGGCCACAAGTGACTAATGTCTGTCCATGAGTTTGCGATGCGTGGCACTATTCCACCAATAGAAACGCAGTGATATGTTTTCTTGCATGCAAGTACTTCCTGCTTGTAAGAATTTCCCTCAGTAGCCCATTTTTACTGTCTGTTCCTGCACCCATCACGGACTAAACGTAGTGACACTATCGCCGAAAAATGATGTTTTTATTGTGTCTCATAACTTTGGTTTTACTTGTCCTTTCAACACAACTGACTTCACAGTATTAGTTTGACATCTGTACTTTCCACACAAACTGAAACGGGGATTCAGCAAGGCTCCATCTTCCTGCTATGAGATAAGTAACTCATGGCCACAAGTTAATAATGTGTTAATATGCTTTTTTTACCTCACAAGTCACCAAACAGGCTCAATAGCAAAGGAACCACATGTGGTAACTTCACTGACCTTGATTTTGTACATGACAATAAAACATTTTGAAAAATTTCACAAAAGTAATAAAGTCTTGTTATGTCCTCCAATAACACACTAAAGTTGAATGTTGAATTCAGAGTATTTCAGAGTGTATATGAGTGCCCTATAAAGGGTTAAGTTTGGTTTCCTTTCGAAAACAGTCTTTTTGAAGGTGTTTATATGTATTCATAAGACATCACAGCCATCCTCAGTCCCTGAGTGTAATGATGACATCATCATCCCTTCCTTGCCACAGCATCTCCCCTTCAAAGTCTAACATCTTGTGTTTGCGGCAGCGCAGCAGGATGCCCACCACCTTATCGGAGATCTTCACGTAGCGGTCGAAGAGGCGGCCGAAGGAGATGATGGTCCGGCCCTGTTTGTCCTTGAAGCCCATGTCTCTGATGATCCACACCATCTCCTCCATCTCCCTGTGGATGTGTTTCTGGGCCCGGTCGCCCCTCTGGGCCGTCTTGGATCCGTCTTTGGGTCGACCGTAGCCGTCATCGCCCTTGCGGAGGCGCTGGGACATGGCATAATCGTAGTCGAACTCCTCACTGAAGGGGTTCAGCTTCTGACCTTCCATGTGCTGGTCTGACCACTGCTGCCAACGGCTTTTGATGTCACCCATCGAGGCGATCTTAATCTGGAGAAAATAATAATCAATTAATTATTTGTTTATTTATCTTTATTTAACCCATATAGACCCAGTGCTACTTTTGTGTCACTTCCCAAACACATTTTTCTCTATGTTTAACCTTTCTTAAGGGATTTATCCTCATTCATCATAATATTTTCCTTTTTATTTTACATTTTTTCACTGTAAATCATGTATTTTATAATATCAAAACAGAGAGAATTGAGGAAAAAGTGACTTTTTTTTTTTTTTTTTAGCAAAAATACCAATAACTGAACATAAACCCAGTGTGTTCATCCACTGTCATTGATCCAACTCCATGAGTTCATTATTTTTTTTTCTCCAATTTCATTCAGTTTGAGGCTTATTTTGTTGTTGCTTATTGTTTTGTGTCAATTTTATTCTTTTTTTTTTTTTCATTTTCTTGCTTATTTTATTCTTTTATTTATTTCATGTCAGTCCTTTTTTGCCTATTATTTCATGTTATTTAATATTTTGTAAAAAAAAAAATGTGTGTCCATCCACTGTCATTGATCCAACTCCATGGGTTTTACTAGTGAATCAATGTTGTAGAAGATGACGGTGTTTCCACGGTAACTATGGAGCCTCTGAACATTTAAATGGGTCATATCTGATGACAATAAAAAAAAGGACAAATTGTATTTTACACCAATTATTTTCATGGATTGATAGGATTAGTGGATCAACAGATATTGAACAGTTCCATCAGTAGATGGTTCTGGCCTACAGTGGTTGTTTGGATCTTTATGGGTTAAACTGGAAGTCCTATTGAGATTAGAAATCTCTTTTGTAAAAGAGACTTGTCCAAAGTATCAGCCAAACAAAGTCAAAGCTATACAAAACACATACATGAAACACAATGAACAATAAAACACAATAATCATTCATCCATAATGGACTCATTCATCCTCGATGGTACTTTTAAAATCATTAACGGAGATGAATGTTTGGAGTTTAAGAGTGGTTTGAAGATTATTCCACAACCGTGGTGCATGATGGTAAATGCTGTTTTGCCAAAGTCTGTTAGAACTCAGAGAACAGTAAAGAACAACCACTAGGAGGAACGTCAATGGAAACTACTAGAGTTGACAGAAAGAAGGGTGCAGAGGCATTCTGGGAGTTTACCAACAGAGCTTTATACATGAACATAAACCATGTTGCTTTCTATGAATAGTTACTGACATCCAACCCACTGAATCATAGAGGATACAGAGGTGAAACATAAAGAAGTATGATCCACTGAGTCCAGGCTCCTTAAAGCAGAGGTAAATGCGTCCTGTGCAGTATTAATGTCTAAACACATAAAAAGTACACACTTTCCTTACCCAAGCACAAGCACAGATGTTTAAAAACAGACTGTGGCAAATGTTTAAGTACTAATTTAACATCTTTGCTTTAGTAAAACTAAGAATGGACAGAATCTGAATAGTATAAAAATATGGATTCAGTCTACGTTTGTCTTGAATGCGTCTTAGTTTTGGATAAAGCTTCATCCACATGTGACAAACTGTACATCTCTGACCTTAAGGACAGTTCCTATAAAACAGTGTTCAGGCCGTTGGTCTGTCAGTTAGAATGAATTATTAATAGTTTCAGATGAGCTAAAAATTGCATTGAATGACCCACACACACACACACACACACACACACACACACACACACACACACACACACACACACACACATCCCTATTCCCTGTATACTGATGTGGATAAATGACCCTGTACCTTTAAATAAACTCCAGCTGGTGGAACTGATCCCAATAGCCTGGTATTTCCTTTGCACACAAATACATACATACACACATACATATATATATAGTACATACATATAATACATATATAGTACATATATAGTATATACTTATAATACATACATATAGTGCATATATAGTACTTACATATAGTACATATATAGTATATACATATAATACATACATATAGTACATACATAGTACTTACATATAATACATAGGTATAGTACATATATAGTACTTCATATAGTACAAATATATAGTACATATGTAGTACATACATATAGTACATAATGAGGCCTAAAACACAACCTTCCTACCTCCTCCTTCCTACCTCCTCTTTCCTACCTCCTCCTTCCTGCCTCCTTATTCCTGCTTCCTCCTTCCTACCTCCTCCTTCATGCCTCTTCCTCTCATGCCTCCTCCTTCCTACCTCCTCCTCCCTACCTCTTCCTGTATGCCTCCTCTTTCCCACCTCCTCCCTCATCTGTCAGTATTCCTCTCCGTTTGCCAGGGTCTCATATCAGTGTCATCAGATCTCTTTGGTATTTGGTCTATGACAGTAAAGACTTGTCACTGAGGGACCTTCCAAGGAAACTCTGTGAACTGTTAAAACGATAATACTCCTGATCCTCACTTGGATCCTCACAAGGTTTGCTCCTTTCCCTTCCGTGCTCAGCATCAACATTTACTTCAGTTATGCTGTGAGGGTAATGATATGTGAAATATAACATATTGTTTCAGCTTAAAATAATGAATAAAAGGGCGTCAACTGAACAAACACAACTGGTTCTGTGAACATATATCATGTCTCAATGAAATATCTCCTGTTGTGTGTACCTCTGTCCTTCTTTTTTGGACACACTTTGTTGATTATTTGTTGATTACATTACTTAGTTGAACTAGGGGAGTTGTTTGAACTTAAAAATGTAATTCAGCTGAATTAAATATTAAAGTGTGCAGACATAATTCAACAGTCTTGGCTGGTGTTGGAATCAAACTGGTGACTTCTTATTATGAGGGTGTTTTCACACCTGGATCGATTGGAGCCGTTGTTCCAGAACAAGTCTTTGGATCGGTTCAATTGGGCATATGTGAAAGCGGTAATCATGCTCCATTCTGGAACAAAACAACTGAGCTGAGACCACTTGGAAGAGGTGGTCTCAGCTCTGTTGCAATCACCCCACAGAGCGGTTTGTTCACAGTGTGAACATGACCACAATGTTAGACATAGACAACTACAGTTTTCTCTACCACTCTGAGTATGATATGCTGCCATGTCGCAAACATTTCCATAAAGCAAAAAGCGGCTCTATCGAAAAAGTGCCGCTGCCAGACGTAAACAGACAGCAGGCTAATGAGCTTAATGAGCTTCATACCTTTCACAAGCTGATAAGCAAGTGGAGAAAATGAGTTGAGGAGCAATTTGGACTGAGGAAGAGATAGAATGCCTCATTGGCATTTGGGAAGACGAGCATGAATTGGAAATGCTAAAAAACACACACAAAAACTCCAAAGTATTCAAGATTTTCAGTGAGCACATGAAGGAATGAAGTATTCAAGATTTTCAGTGAGCACATGAAGGAATGAAGTATTCAAGATTTTCAGTGAGCACATGAAGGAATGAAGTATTCAAGATTTTCAGTGAGTGCATGAAAGACCATGGCACACCTGTTTAGATGGGCGTGGTGTTGGGGGCATGGAGCAGTGTGAGCACAAACCAAAACAAGGAGATGTGCAACACTGGAACACATTGTAATACAATGGTCCCTAAATCAGAACGAAATTCAACAGTGAAAACACCCTGAGACTCTTGCGCTGAACCATGCACCACAGTGTCCTAAATGACTGAGGCATGAGCTTCTATCTTTATTTCTAGCTGTTTTTTTTTTTTCATCTCTTTATAAATTTCTATCTCACCTAATCATTTAAAAGTGGACCAAGTCTTATCATTATTATTATTATTATTATTATTATTATTATTATTATTATTATTATTATACAAAGTTCCAAATCTTTTTTTCTACCATAAATTCAAACAGTGGAAGTCCATACAGTTGTGGCAATTTCTTAAACAAAATAAATGCATAATGTGAGTTATAAAATGTATTTCCAGTTTTGAAACAAGGCGCAAAAGAACGACAAAAAGTTCACGACCGGAAAAGGCACCTGCCAATTACAACAATACATCACCAAAACGTGATGATGCAGGTCTTAACTCCGCCCACTCTCCTGAACTCTTTCTGAAGTTAACTTGACAGAATTATTCAGTTCGTTAGACAAGGATTTTTGAGTTCAGATTTGAGACAGTTTTATCTTGTATTTTTGTTTTATCACAACAAGTCGGTAATCAGTTGTTATTCTAACACTAAATATGTTACCACTGAACCTGTCGTCCATGTGTTCGTGTTTGCAGTATATTCCCTGTATGATATTCCCATTTGTACTTAAGCATGTAGGTAGTTTTTGCGCCCGTCTCGGTGTCTCTGCATCTCAGATTACCACATGTCCTGCTCTGCTCTTTCTGTGTATCTTCATCCTGGTTCACCCTCACAGGGTGTTCCACCTGAAGGTCAGCCTGGAGAACACGTTTCAACAGTGACTATATTTATTTATATATATTCCATTGCACCGTGGACCAGCGTGTGTGAGTGTGTGTTTTTACGAGTTGGATGAGTTGTGTGTTTGGCGACCTCCCCTCGTCGTGTCAGGAGGACACCGCCTGACTCTGCTTTACCTTTTATAGGAGAGATTTCAGCATCGCACTTATGCAACTGTTATGCTGTTTGATGTCTACGCATTTGGAATTCTTCAGGTGACATGAAAGGGACTTCTGTTAGAACCTGTTTATTCACTTTGTCTGATTGGTCTGGACATATTTATGCTCTATTTTAGGATATTTATATCATTTAATGGTTTTACCCTGAATGCTGCCACTGGATATCCTTGGTGTGAACACAATAACTAGGACAGATTTGGTTGGATTTCCTATCCTTTGATAACCAACATAGGGGACCCCTAGTGGAAGCACCCTATCGATTTCAGCTTCTCTGTAGTGGTTTTTCCACTGATCCTCAAATTACGTGAATATACCTTGCACATAAAAATGTGCCTAATGGAAAAATGACAATTTTGTCAGAACTCTTGTTTTTCGATAAAAAGGTTTTGTGCTGGTAAGAGGTGGTTTTTCAAGCGTAGTGAAATTGTTATATTGTGCTAAACTGCATTGGAAAGATCTTTTTGCACAACTAGAGTCATGTGAAAAAAAAAAAAAAAAAACGATGTTGATGGATGTTACAACAAGCGAAGAAGAGTTTTATAACAGACACAAAGCGGTATGTGTGGACACACAAGGAAACTGAATCATTTTTTTATTTAGTACAGGATAGAGGGGTAATGAGCTTTCTAGATTCAAAACAACATATATTTATCTTTGTTGCCATGTTTATGGAATGACTTCCCGTGACATCTCGTGATAATAAATAAACAAATCTTCACATTTGTGATTTAAATTCCTAAGACCCAGCTATGGGTTTTCTGTCCACATTTGTGCACAAGAGTTTCACAGCTTTATAAAAAAAAAAAAAAAGAAAACAAAAGAAAACTGACATTCCACAAAAATTTTAAAAACTGCATCTGAAAAAACTATTGCATCATGATGTTTCCAATATAGGCACTTATTTAATAAAAAACAAAAAAAGTTTGTATTTTGCTGACATTTCCTGGGTCTCAGGAGGTTAATGGAAAAACCGACATTACACACATCTGTTTTCTTGACATTTAGTAAATATCAGTAAAGTTTTGTGCATATGTCCAATGGAAAAGCAACTTATGAGTATTATAAGTCATCCAAATGGGGGCGCTTTAGTTGAAAATACATTTTTTGGATGTAAATCAAGCAATAATAGGCCACTCGAGATAAAATTTGGTTCATATTGATCGTCTTACGAATGTCCATTTTCTGGCTACCATCCAGAGTTCACGTGGTGTCATTTTCATTCACTAGGTGGAGTTTTGTGGTGAAAAATTGGTTCTCTGACCATTATTCTGCCACTATCAGGTCCATGTAGCTCAAACTGAGTTCATATCGATTGTCTATCAATTCTCTTTCTTCAGGCCACAACCTTGAGTTTACATGATGTCATATTTTGACACCAGGTGGTATGCTTTTTCCGAATGGTTGGGGGAGCTTCTGTTGAAAAATCTTTTTTTTTTTTTGGACATTATTAAGGAAATAGAGGGCCAGTCAAGCTCAAATTTGTTCATGTCAATCATCCAAAATTAAGTTGGTATCTTTTGTATTGTTGTCATTCGTTTCACAAAGAAGTGTGAAACCAGTGGATCATCTCAGAGAGGGAGGATTTATTTTGTATACACAGGGTAAACAGGCATACTTACAGAGTATCGGCATCTGAACAAGTTGCATATGCCAGCAGGTGTTTTTATGGTTTCCTCAGAGTTGTTAGTATGCTATGTAAGTTGCAGATAAATCCATGGCTGTATTCCAAAAGGGCCTTGACCCAATTTGCTCGCTACATGGTGTTATGTAGATTAGATTGTATGCAGAGCTTACAGCTTGTATGAACTTTATACAGAGTATGTGTGTGTGTCACAAGGTCACATGTAGTATAATATGACTAAATAATGACATAATAAAAGTATAGATCCACAGTATGTTGTGAGGACTGGGGGGATGTCAGGGATATACCCTTCTTGTTGGCCCCTGACAGCGTAAGCCTCATTGTCATCATGTGTTTATGTGTAAATCAGGGACAAACTTATGTGTGAGGCGCTGCTTAACCCATAAAGACCCAAACATCCACCTTTAACCTAAACCATCCATGGATCTACACTGTTTAATAACTGTTGATCCATTAATCCTCTCAATCCATGTAAATAATTGATGTAAAATACAGTTTGTCATCTTTTCATGGTCATCAGATATGACCCATTTGGACGTTCAGAGGCTCGTAGTTACCATGGAAACACTGCCATCTTCTACAAAAGTGTTTCTCAACGGGGGCATTGGGACACCATCAGGGGGCGTTTGGATTGAGAAAGCTGAGAAGGGGGAGCTGAGGCCAAAATGGGGGTGTTAGTCTGTGTAAGTATCAATATCAAGCTGCATGTTACGTCAATGGCGAATTTCCGTGATAAAGGCATTAATCTAGACATTTGTCAGTAGTTCTTCAATGATCTCCATCATGAAAAAAAGGTTTGCCAGTGAAATTTAAGCATCTGGTCTTCACTGACATGACTGTCCTTTTACATGTGACTCTGTTCTCTCTGTATGATGATAAATGACAAAAACTGCCGTCCAGCAGTTCATTCACCATGAATTATTTAGTTATTTCCCCACAGAGGTCGAATATGAGACCCGTGCAGAACCATATGTTTCAGGCAAGAGAAAGCAATTCAAATTCTTTTTCCTTCATCATTAGAATATATGAGAACATTCAATATGTACCATTAACAAACTAACTTCAAACTAACTTCACATTTTAATTTTTAACTCATAAAGACCCAGAGCTACTTTTGTAGCAGTTCCAAAATGTTTTTTCCTCTATATTGAACTTTTCTTAACTGATTTATCACCAGTTATTATAATATTATCTTCTGTCTTTTGGCCTTTTGTCAGTGATAATAATGTATATACCCATATTCAATTTACTGATCATTCAGGTGTTCATAAATGCTCAAGGTTTTTATATCAGAAAGACAGAAAACTGAAGAAAAAATGATATTTTTTTTCATCAAGTCTCTCATTAACTGAACATAAACCCAGTGTCCATCCACTGTCATTGATCCAGTTCCATGGGTTTTACTGATGAGTCAATGTTGTAGAACAGGGGTGTCAAACTCAGATCCTCAAGGGCCGGTATCCTGCATGTTTTAGATGTTTCCCTCTTCCAACACACCTGATTCAAATGATGAGCCTATCATCCAACTCTGCAGAAGCCTGATAACGACCATCAGGTGTGCTGGAAGAGGGAAACATCTAAAACATGCAGGATACCGGCCCTTGAGGACCGGAGTTTGACACCTGTGTTGTAGAAGATGACGGTGTTTCCATGGTAACTACGTAGCTTCTGAACATCCAAATGGGTCATATCTGATGACCATGAAAACATGACAAACTGTATTTTACACCAATTATTTACATGGATTGATAGGATTAGTGGATCAACAGTTATTCAACAGTTACATCAGTAGATGGTTTTGGTTAAAGGTGGATGCTTGGGTCTTTATGGGTAAATAAGGCTCGCTGGATTTACCTTCAATAAATCCTTTTTTCAAGACTTTCAGTGCAAATGTGTGTTTATTTTGGGTTTTCTCTATTAAAGCCAAAAACTTGTATATTGTCAGCATCTGTAAATGTGTCGAGTGAATCTAACTGTTGCATATCTGTGAGTTACTCCAAACCATTTCCACTTGAAACTGAGTCATGTTACAGTAAAATTACCATTAAAAGTCAGTCTGTTATGAGCTCTGTTTGTGGTCTTTGAGCGCACCATAAAACCATGTGGTGCTAATCCACTCCCTACAACTGCTGGTGTCCAGATTTATCTGCTGGTTGTTGCTGGGCAGTTTGCCAGAGGAAACGTTACTGTTGTACATTTGTGTATGTGTGACCTCATTGGGCTTTGGTTTAAATAATAATTCACACATTTGACTGTGTGGTTTACGTGAAGTTTGTGTTTGAGTCTTTTTGTGCTGGTGCAGGTCATTTAACTCCATTACCGTCATGACGACTGTTGCCTACATCGATGATAAAAGCCTTTAGTGTTTCTGTTCTACTCCTCTACAGCATCGACAGTGTCCACCATTAGACACTGAGTCTGTTTATATAACCACAAAAATCTGATAACTGGGATTAATCAGATCATTGTAATAATCAGATCTGATGCAATTACATGCACTTAAAAAAATGTGATAATCTGGTTTAGACACTCCGGTCCATTACTGGATTTCTTTCAGAGTTCATACGTATCAGTGGCGGCTGCTCATCTTTCAGAGAGGGGAAGCTCATTGTCAGCTTACATAAAAAAAAAAAGTCAAGTTATTTAAACATAAATTCGGCCCTCCGTTCCTTTTTAAGAAAATGGTCAGTGACCTTATCGTACCAAGTAAACAAGAAAACGTTGAAATTATGTTAAATTGAAACAAGGAAGTACAATGAGTGTGTTTTATTTACAGTGCAAGAAATGAACAAGTCATTTCATAGTGGTTTCTCTCTCGATTTCACAGCAGAATGCGCGATGGTATTAAACTGAACCCTTTCAAGTGAAGGAGGAGATCTCAAAATAGCTGTCAATCAAATGGGATTCAGCCTTTCGACTGATCCTCCAATCAGCATGTGGAAGCCTGGCGTCCAACCCAGCCGAGGTCCACCCACAGCTTCATTCACCCCCAGAGATGCTGAGCGTTCAGGGGCAGGACAACATCGCGACATTTATCCAATTACCATCCAGTTTTGAGGCAATGAAAAAAACTGTTCCACTCAGTCCCATTGAAGTGCCATTCAAGTGTCTACAGCCAAATGCATTGACCATAGATCGTACGAGAAAACAATGCAACGGGAATGTATGAGAAGTGAACAACACCGAGTCCATTGATTTGTGATAAAGCTGATTCTGAACGAACTCATCTGAGATGAACGTGTTCTAACACATTTGTAGTCAATGAAATGTCAACACAACCGTACATATTTAACCATTTAATTTTCACAATTTTAGGGGAAGCCAAGCTTCCCTTGCAGTCTGTAAGAAATCGCCTCTGGTACATATGTAGTCATGGTAGAATCAAACTTCCTGTTATTGTCTTCAACTCACGTCTGACTATGTAGCTTCTGTTTTCTATGATTTTTAATTGTTTTTGCAAATGTGCAGACGTGACAGAACTAAATAAATCAGATTAACCTGTATACATGCAGGAAGACATGGGAGTATTGGGGACAAATCCAGGTGTGTTAATCTGATTTATTATTATCAGATTACTGCTGTTATCTTATCAAACAGATCAGATTAGACTGTTTACATGATCAACAATAATCTGATAATGATCGTAGTATTAGTGTGCATGTGTTAGTTAACTGTTATCTTAGAAATACAGTCAGTGAATGACAACAGGCTGTGACACTAACTTCTGATGATGTTGCCTCTTTGACACTCTGGTTAATTTGGTCTCATTCTATGCTCTCAAAATTGTCAAAAGTGGATTTGCATGGTATGTACAAACATATACACAAACTCATTTATTCCCTCTGCCATCAGGCTGATCAGTGAGTTAGGGTTGTAGGTGCCTGATTGTTTATTAACTGTTAATTACTGTTATGATCACATTAAGCTGCTCACACTCACAGTGTGTGTATGTGTATGATGATGTATGAAATGTCAATGTCAGTTCCTTCTTTTTTTTTGTTTATACTGTTCTATGAGCCACCGAAACCATATTGGAGACTTATGACGGAATTGCCCTCTGTGGGATAAATGAAGTTATCTATCTATATAATGTTAATGTTTATACCATGACCTGAGTGTTTAGTGTTTAGTTGATGAAAGCTTTTTGGTAAAAAAAGATTGGAGACTGAACTTCACCAGAACATTTTTCAAGCAGGAGATCAAAACATGATGGATGTGTGTGTGTGTGTGTGTGAGGGTGTGTGTGTGTGTGCGTGTGTGTGTGTGTGTGTGTGTGTGTGTGTGTGTGTGTGTGAGTGCGTGCGTGCGTGCGCATGTGCAGATTCTCATGTTCAGAGGCTTTGTTTACATTCTTTACTGGGACATTCATCAGGTCGTGTGACTCTACCTTGGGCCTGTTGGCTTTCTTCATGGGAAACGTGTCGTTCTGCTCGACCTTTAACTCTGCATTGGTTTCGTCTTCTCCGAGCCCGCTGTCCTCGGTGTCCACGCTGCTGCACCTCGACTCCGACTTCTTCTCCTGAAGCATCTGCTTCCTGTCCTGGATGACTCCACCCCCTCCTCCGCTGCTCTGTAGCGCCCTCATGTGGCGCCGTCGTGTCGGCGACTCATTCCCCAGAAAGGGTTTGGTGTTCTCGGGCGCTGCCTCCATCTTGCCCCGGATGGCGTTGACCACGTCGCTGCTGCTGCACTCACTCCGTTTGGGTTGGACAGTCTTGGTTATGGAGCAGGTCCGGATCTTACTGGAGTTGCTGGGATCTGCAGCGACACGAGGGGTGACGGTGACTTTGACCGCATGGTGGCGCTCTTTGTCATCTGCGTCGGTGACAGATGAGGGCATCCAGCCACTGGGGATGGTGTCCTGTTTGTCGGCATGCTCGCTGGCCCAGCCCTGCCAGCTCTTGGCCAGGCTGGCCACCATCGCCGCACATTTGATTTTCTTCACAGCCCGTTTGAAGGCCTGAGGCTGAGGAGGAGGCGCCGAGGTGGTCGCACCGCTGCTCATACTGATACAGATTTAAAGGTCTCCTGGCTCCTGGGTTTTAGAAAATCCTCGTTGTGGTCCTTTGTAACAAAGTTTTGCTGGTCTCAGAAATCCACTCTTAATTTTGTCTTAAACACTTTTTAAATTCTCCCAAAACATGGATGTTGCCAGGAAAGAATTTTGTTTTCTCAAGTTAAGAAATGGCTTTAATCTCAGTTTTTGAAGCAAAAAATAAATATATAAATTCTGCTGATTTTTGTTGTCCTGTGGAAGAGGTTTAGGAGGTCTTTGCAGTCTTGGATAAACGTCCAGAGGCGTCCGGTGGCCAGTCGGTCAGTGGGTGACTCCCTGATGGTGTGAGGAGTGTGAAGAGTTTAGCTTTAATCTCCTGTTGAAGCTGCTCTGGCTCCACATCGGCCTTTAAATAGGGGGGAGTCGTAAAGGAAGTGATGGCGCAGGAGGCCCATGTGAACCAGGAAAGTCCAGCGTCGACATTCCTTATACCACAGCACAGGTTCACACACACACACACACACACACACACACACACACACACACTGAGGGAGCGGGGGTGGAATTTCCCCCAGTGGGTTCCAGTGAACAGGTGCCACTCTGAGACTTCTGTCCTTCCACACAAATACACTGACACACTGAATCAGCCTGCTATACATGGGGTGACCTCTGTGTGTGTGTGTGTGTGTGTGTGTGTGTGTGTGTATGTGTGTGTGTGTGTGTGTGCACGGTTGTGTGTGTGTGTGCGTGCATGCATGTGTGTGTGTATCATCATTTGTGTATTTAAAAACACAACTTTACATCAGGACAGTTTACATTTTGATCCCTTGGATGATCGTGACTGCAGGCGTTCCTAAAGTGTTGGTCACATATGAAGTATCTGGATCATGTCTATGTCAATCTGTCACTATTTCAGTCTTTGTGTGTGTGTGTGTGTGTGTGTGTGTGTGTGTCTGAGTGACAATTTCTGGGTTATGATTCATGTAAGACGTAATTAAAGTGACTCCATAGGGATTTTGGATTCAGCTTACTCACCTGTGACTGTGTTTACATGAACGCTGATACAGAGCCCTTATTTTAAATATGATAATATTCCTATGCTATTCCTGGACAGGTCATGTAAATGCCACATCTCAGATCTCAGCCACTATATGGACAAAAGTATGTGGACCGTTGAATTCAGGGGTCTGAGATGCAAAACAATAATCACAAATGTCATGCCATAGCATGATGTCAAATGGGTCAGACCAGTAAAATAATAATATAATAACCAATAAATAATGTCAACCCCAAACTTTTCTCTGTTTTAGAGTGAAAAGGTACAAACTATTCTTTAAAAATGTGAATAACATGAACAACCAGAAATTTCTAAAGAAAAATGTGTGTAATCTTGCCAATATTTTGCCTCACTTGATCATTTCCACATGTACATTATGTTTATGTTTATGCATTTGGCAGATGCTTTTTTCCAAAGCGATTTACAGGGGAAAACCAATTAAATCACTCAATCAATCAAATTTTATTTATATAATGCCAGATCACAAAAAAAGTTATCTCATGACACTTTATATATAGAGTTGGTGAAAAACCAGACTCTAAGCCAATTTACAGAAACCCAACAGAATCCTCCAGGAGCAAACACTTACATTATAACTTACAGATCACAGTGGATCTACAAATACACACAACATTTAATAACAGGCAAAATATTGGCACAATTACACTGACTATATTAAGACATTTCATATTGTTCTTATTTGTTCAGGTTATTCAGATTTTTTCATGAAAGGATTGTTTATAAATGTAAATATTTTTATATAAGTGAAAAATTTGGAGTTGTCATTATTTATTTATAGGTTATTATAGTATTATTTTACTGGTCTGATCCACTTTAGGTCATATTGGTCTGAATGTGGAACCTGAACTAAAATGGTTTTACCACCTTTTACTGTTAATATGTTTATGTAATTTTTGCATTCCATAACCCACAGGCTAGAATGGATTTCTTGCTAGTTTGGGCCCACGGTCCATATGTTTGACACCCTTGTTCTAATGAATGTCATCCAACATGTGCAATAGATTCTGACTTACAGGTGTAGACAGACAAACAGACACACCTGCAGAACAAAAATCCCCCACTTCTGTCATTTTTGTTGTGGATTGGACTCACATACATGAACACACGGCACATTCACAATATGCATTTCATTTATTGTCATTCAGTTGCTGATTAGATGGCATGTTTGTCTAAATGTGCCAAATGGTTTCTAAGGCTACGTTCAGACAGCAGGTTGTAATGCACAATTAGGATTTTTTGGTGAAATCCAATTTTTTGTGTGCTCCTTCATATTACACATTACATGCGACTTCTATCAGTTTTGAGTATGAACTGAATGCTACCTTGGAGTGACCTGCATGCGCAAAAGAGGTCCTGACGTAATATGTGACCATGCAAGCACACACTGTGTTTACAGAAGTAAATATGTTCTTCCTGCTGCTCCTCCTCCTGGGACGCAGAATTGTGACGTTTGTTGCATTTCAAGGACATAAAGGTCGAATAAATGCGACCTGGCTCTTCGTACTGAAGTCTCATTGCAAAATATCAGATACGTATCGGATTTAGGACCACATTGTCACACCTGCTGCCAGACGCTAGTCTGGTTTTGTCTGTTCTTTGTGTTTTTGTTTGTCACTTCCTGTTTTATTTTGTTAAGATTTCCCTCATGTGTCTTGTCTGTCGTCTTTACTTCCTGTTCCCCGTTCATCCTGACCTCTGTCCTGATTACCTGTCTCCGCCCTGATTTGCTCCACCTGTGTCTAGTTGTCTTCCCTCCCTTTTGTGTATTTAAACCCTGTCTCTTCCCCCTGCCAGTCGCCAGTTTGTAACTCTTGTAGTTCTTACCAGCGTCTTGACCTCGTTTGTTCGTTTGCCTGCCTGTTTTTTGACCTGTTTTGGATTCCTCGGTTTTTCGTCTTCTGCCTGCTCCCTGTCAGTTTGTCTGCCTCATCTGAAACCTGGTTTTGACCTTCTCGCCCTGACTACCGGTACGTGAGTTTAAGCCTTGTCCTTATGTCCTGTTGCCTGAGTTTTTGCCTGCCTGTGTATGACCTGTTTCCGTCCCTGACCTCCCTTTGCTTTTCCCTAGTCGGGAAAAAACCCCCTAACACCGCTCGGGGAGACGGGCTGTCGCCCTCGATCCGGAGGACGAATCAGAGGAGGATATCACCAACTATTATCCTCAAGATTCTGTCATTGATCATTATTTTTCACCTGTGTGTGATAAATAAACCTTTTGAACTATATTTTTGGCGTTTGAGTTCTGCATTTGGATTCTGTGTTTGTACTAGCACCATTACACACATAAGAAAGTAGCCTGGGGTGGATTTGAAAAAATTGGATTTGTGCTGTTCAAACTGTCTTTAACAGTTTGGATACAGGTCACATACATTCAAAAAAATTTGATTTGGGCCCCATTTGCCTGCAGTCTGAATGTAGCCTTATTTGCTGTTTGTGTGGTTTAAGTTGCACTTGAGCTATTTAATCAGATCTCATTGAGATCAGAAAAGGAACCATGCATACATCTGTCACAGCTTCCATTTTAATGTAAATTCTTTGTATAAAATACAGGAATAAATAATGAAATCAAAAATTTAAATTCAAAAAATGACTTGGGTTGGAATATTTTATAATTACAGACACTAATGATTAAGTATTTACCTTCATTTCATATGAGATACTTAACATGTGTGATGTTGAATTAGCTCAAATAAATCTCACTATGATTGGAAATCACATCAGCATTAAAAAAAAAAAAAAAAAACATGACAGAGCTGAACCATACAGAAAAAGTATTAATATACAATGTAAAACAAGGATTTTAAAGCTGATAATAAAGTTTCAGTTCTTTAAATTAAATGAATCAGTTTTAGAAAATTAAATTGTGTTTAATTGTCATTTAATCTTTTAGTGTGTTACTATTTTATTTGTGATTACTGTACATGAATGACAAAAAAGATATCCTATAACAGTGTCATAATTATGAATATATTGTGTTGTGACTTGTCTTTTATTTGGTCAGGTCTGTTTTTACTCCATTCTGCACCTGTTTCCTCTACCCCTTTAAAGCAGGGATGTCAAACATACGGCCTGGGAGCCAAAACTGGCCCTCCAAAAGGTTCAATTCAGCTCACAGGATGAATTTGCAAAATCCAAAATTTACGCTGTAGACATCAACAGGCAGGAGTGTCAGTGAGTCTTGTATTGATCATAGAGTTAAAAGCTATATGTTTCAGTTTTGAAATCTTGGAGTTGTTAGTATTATTAAATTTTATAATGTATTTGTAAGTTATGATGTTATTATTTTACTGATCTGGCCCACATAAGGTCAACTGGGGCTGTATGTGGCCCTAGAACTAAAATGACACCCCTGTAAAGCTTACTTCAGTTTTACAATTTCACCTGGTTTTACTTTGATTCACATTTTAGCCAGTTTATTTTATTGTTTTAATTATTGTTAGCATTACAGATAGTTTTGTATAGTTTTACTGAATTACTTTTTGCTGTTTTTAATCACCACTATTTAATTTCATTCAGGTTCTTCTGGTAATTTCTTCACTAGGTTTCCTGAATTCCTGTTTTATTGTTTTTATTCTCATCTGTGTTTCCTACTTTCTGGTCTATGTTGTATAAAAGGCTTCTAGCCCACCATACTCTGATATTACATAAAGGTTCAACGTGAGACTGAATCACTAATGAGCTGATGAGAACATTAAGTATTAGATAATTAAACTATAAATATAACCAGATCCTCTACGTCTTCTTTCAGCCAGTTCACTTTGAACTATCTTTATGTTATTTATGAATATTTTACATACATGAATCCTTCAGATCAGTACTTTCTCAGATTACTGATTAATTTATGCACCAAACTTCATACAGCTTTCAAAACCACCATGTTTGTAATAAACAAAGAAACAACTTTGCCACGAACTAATGAACCTGTTTGTTTTTCCGCACATATTCCCCTGTGGTCGACTCTCACAGCCTGTTACATAATATGTAAATGGAGGCTCCACTAGTCTGAATAAAGCTCATTAGTGACAGTCTTTAGGCTGTACACATGGGGCACATGGGGGGAAAACCAGTACAACAGATATGTTGACTGACAGACTGATGGATTTATTAAGAGATTACATTATTATTTCCAAGCACAATCCAATGAGAGTTCAATTTAATGAGATGCTTCAACCCCCGCGACCCTCATGAGGACTAAACGAATGGAGCTGCTTCACCTACGACCACGGCTGGTAAATATTTACTTTTATTTCCTCTTGTGCACTTTTGATCACCTTCAAATGGTTGAGGTGGTGTAATGATTGGAGTTGGAGTTGGTTCAAAAACACATTCAATGGCAGCTGACTATGCACTATATCTGTATCAGTGGCGATTTCTTATAGACTGCAAGGGAAGCCCGGCTTCCCCTGAAATTACGAAAATTAAATGGTTAAATATGTTCGGTTGTGTTGACATTTTATTGACCATAAATGTGTTAGAACACGTTCATCTCAAAGATGAGTTCATTCAGAATCAGCTGTAGCCGGATGACGGTGGAGTGAGTGAACAGACTCAAAAACAGAAGTATAAATTATATTATCTTCCTCTCCGTGTCAAACCAAATTCCTGAACAACCATGCTGATTGGTCCGTCACCAGGTCAGTACTGGGACATCCTTTGCAAATGACATTTACAAAGACAGATGATCTTAAAGAATGAGCCTAATGGACTCGGTTTTGACACTAAGCTGACCTTTTGCCTCTCAACATCTGTGTCCCATTATTCTTGCTTATCCAGAGGTGAAGATGAACCCAGAAACGAACAAAGGACTGAATGATAAAATCACTCTATGTGCCATGTAAATAATGTATTACATTATGTGTTAATGTTGATTAACTCAGCACGTTAACTCTTTTATGCATGTAATACTTAAGCCATTTGCCTGACCTGTGGTTTCACATATGTGTGTCCTGATCATGTTCACGGTGAATTATGTGAAAGTAAGAGTATCACTGCTTATAGCATGTCTGAATAATCATGCTATTATTTTACTGATGCTTAAGTGAGGTTACAGGTGATGTATAAAGTTTAAGAGGATCTTATTTGAGGATGCAAAGTTTTCTTACAAGGCTAAGCCACAGTCCTCTCCCCCTCTGTCTTCCCAAGAGGGAAGAGAAACGTGATATTTTTGAATATTCACGAGGAGGCGTTTTCCCGCCGAAAACAGACAAAGAAGGCAACGCCCCAAGGCATCGATAACTCATCTATATGTACGAGGAAGGCGTGGCAAGCTGGTTTTTGGACAAACTATAAAAGTAAATGAAACCAACTTTTCAGCAGAGCTTTTTCCACCCTCGCTGCTCTCACCTTCGCAAAGAGCTTTCTCCACCTCTTCTGAGCTCTCACCTAAGAGCAAAGAGCTTTCTCCAAGGAGTCTTGACCATCTCCTTGGCTCTCAGAGCTGTTCCATCTTCTCCTGGCGAGCTTTCCAGAACCAGCCGCCAGAGCCAGCTGTGAACCTCCTCCAGCCAGCAGAACTTCAGAACTTCAGAACTCCAGACCTTGAGGCCTCCAGCACAAGCACGTCGCTTCACAGCCTGTTCCTGCTTCGAACTACGTCAGAAGACTTCATCCATCCGCCGTCAAGGCCGTGCCAGTTGCTGCATCCGCACCGCAACAACTTGTAAGAAAACTTGCTCCTGATTTATCTGAGTTGGTGTTATTCCAATTTAAGTAGGTTTACCTCAACGTAACCTCACTAACATTATAATATCTTGAATATAGCTGTCTGCCAGCTTAATCTACATATTCTCCTGTCCATAATCTCCTGCTCCTTTGGTTGTATTTGTCTCTTGTCTTTATGTTATTTGTGTGTCTTAGTTTAGTTAATAAAGTATTTATATGTATATAAATCCATTGCCTCAGTTGTGCTTTGTGTACTATTATTCACACATGGGTTCACTGTGCAGTCAACGAACTATCAACCTATGCAAGATTTCCAAATTATTGTTTTGAGTTGATTTAAGTTTAAGTTTGGTTATAAATCTATAATTAAATTAATCAATAAATCAACACTCAATTAATAAATAATTTGGTATCCTATTCTTGTTACACAGCTTTATCACAAATCAACAGACACGATGTTGTTCACTTCTCATACATTCCCGTTGCGCTGTTTTCTCATTCGATCTCATGCATTTGGTGCATTTGTCTGTAGACGCCGGGTGTCTATGGGCTCCAATGGGACTGAATGGAACAGTTTTTTTCATTGCCTCAAAACTGGACGGTAATTGGATAAATGCCACGATGTTGTCCCGCCCCCGGATGCCGGGCGTCTCTGGGGGTGAATGGAGCTGTGGGCGGAGCTCGGCCGGGCTGGACGCCAGAATCCCACGTGCTGATTGGAGGATCAGTTGAACGGCTAAATCCCGTTTGATTGACAGCTATTTTGAGATCTACTCCTTCACTGACACAGTTCAGTTTAATACCGTCGCACATTCTGCTGTGAAATCAAGAGAGAACCACTACGAAATTACTCGTTCATTTCTTGCACTGTAAATAAAACACACTAATTGGACTTCCTTGTTTCAATTTAACATAATGTCAGCGTTTTCTTGTTTCAGTTACATAATTTAATCATTTCTTGTTTGAGTTGAATATTGTTTTGTAGATAGTTAAATCAATCAAACTGTCGGCTAGGTCGGAGTGAAAGGAGCATCTCTTGTTTAAAAAGGCTGAAGTCTTACACCCACAACACAATGGGCCAAGGCAATCTAAGCAGCCTAGCTCTGCTGGACATTCAGAGGACACTGGTCCAGTCCCTGGAAAAGATGCCTACTTGGTACAATAAGGTCACTGAGCATTTTCTTAAAAAGGAACGGATGTACGAACAAATGTATGTTTAAATAACTTGACTTTTTTTTTTTTTTTTCATATAAAAGCCGACAATGAGCTTCCCCTGTCTGAAAGACGAGCAGCTGCCACTGATCTGTATGCATTTACAATGTGATGACACCAGGATCAACACACAGTTGGATGTTAGTTCAATGTTCAATTAGTATAAGTTAGTAAATTGGATCTAAATGTGTTGAAGACTGCAGTCACTGATTGTTTGTAGATGTCATTGGACTGGTTTGGTGTTGTTTATATCTATAGATGTTTGTATGCTGTTGTTATTGTTGTTATTTCCATATAGACATTTTATATATAGCTTTATGCTGTTGTATTTTGTAGATTTTTAAAAAATGTATTTTCATGTTAATTAGGTAATTTTTGTTGATTTTCTTTGTTTCATTGGTTATTTTATTGATTTTGTTGATTATTATTTTATTTTTGTTTATTTTATTGATTAGTTTTTGGTTTTGTTATTTTTTTTATTTTTTTTTTAAATTTTTGTTCATTTTTTTCTGTCCTCAGAGGATAATGTAGTTACTCAGATGTTCCTGTTTTTAGGTAATTACAGTTTCTTGACTCTATCGTGTTCATTGAAGTACTTTTATATAAACTAGAACTGAAACAATCATTGCAGTTGTTTGTAGAATCATTGGACTGGTTTGTTGTTGTTTATATATATTTTTGTATATACTTTTTTTTACTGTTGTTATTGTTGTTGTTATTTCTATATAGATATATTTTCTATGTCCTTTCACTTTTATATTTTTTGTGGTTGCTGTTTCAGCTGGTTGTGGAATAAAGGGCAAGTTGTCATTTTCACACATCTCTCACATTTATACAATTTTTTCGCTGATTCAAATAATCGTTTAATCGAATCGAAGAAAATAATCATAAAAATAATAATAATAATTTGAAAATCAGCTCTTTAGTTTCACTTGATCTCAATATTGAAAGTTGTATTAACTATTTCTTTACTTCATAAACATCTCCAGTGTTTTTCATATGATGACATAAATCACAGGTGGAAGTTTTGATGCTATTAGTGAGAACCGGAGATCATTTCAGCTGAAACACGTCTGTCGTTGACATGCAGCCAGACAAAGACTAAAGCGTCTTCTGAGAGTCTGTGGACTAAAATAACTGAAGCCGAGGCCAAGCCGTCACCATCTCAGGTTTCTGCCATATGTGTGTGTGTCGGCAGCTGCCTCACGTGTACACTCACCGTGCACGGCAGACTCACAGAAATAGCCCAGCCTGGCACTAGAAAGCTGTGGAAGCAGCGTAGGATGATTTGCGTATTTACACATGACTTAATCACACCTAAAGTATTTTTTTTTACTTCTGTATGTGAACCATGAGGCAGGAGTTGAATAATAATGTGGGGCTTTTGTCGATCACTGGTTCAGGTCCAGTGACGGTATGAGGACTGTTGTACTGATATGTCTCCCAAACAAAGACAAATTTAATACTGAGATCCTTGAACCACATAATATTTGAGACAGCAGTCATATCTGAAGTAGGAAATGTCTGTACATACAGTATATACATCAATATATTTAAATACTTAATCCCCAGGGCTGCACAATTCAGTGAAAGTGTTATGTTATGAAAATGTTTTGGGCAATGCTGCGATTTATATGTTCAGATTTGTCTCTTTAGATTTGGTTGCCATTGAAAATACACACATTATGGATCATAGTGAATTATGTAAGTACTTTTCTCTATTAAAACATATAAAAATATATACATATACCTAATAGGACAACGCTGAAAAAGAAGAGCATTTGCACATATGAGTTCTTTGAATCCAGGTGAGTGAGGGCTGGGTGAAGAAAAGCAAAAATGTTCTTGGCCAAAATTTGATGCAACTATGCCAGTAGAGTATACATACATGATCAGTCATAATACTCTGACTAACCACTGACAGGACAAGTGAGTATTTCATTACAATGGCGCCTTGTAGCAAAATGAGCAACATAAAGAACTGACTTTGACATGGTCCATAAGTTAACGGCGATGACTGGGTGGGAGTTTCTGCATCACTGCAGGTCCTGGTGGGTGTTCCTGCTCTGCAGTGGTAAGTACACACCAAAAAGGGACTTATGCTGCCCTCAGGTGCTATCCGGAAGATGATCCTTTCCACCAGTAAATTCAAAATGACCAGTGCGTTGTGTTCAAGTGCTTTTGTTGTCATAGCAAAATGAAAAATGACTGATACAAAATTTATCATGACCTGCTACTTGGGTAAAAGAGTTTTGGACACGTTAATTCATCGGATACAGCATTTTTTATTTATTTCAATCATAACAACAGCAGAACCTTAATAAAAGCACTGTTTATCATTTGTGATGAATGTTGAAAAGGTCCAGTTCTCCAGTGGAAATTGCGATGTGAGGGGGCGTTCATGTGCAATGTTCCAGTTTGTAACTAGTATTTACCATAATTCCCATAGCCCATGAAGGTAGCATGAGGAAGGACATCCCAATCTCAGGCCAGTTGAGCATCTGTGGAACATACTGGATAAACAAGTCCAATCCCTCCCTTTTCACAACTTCCAGGACTTCAGCTTCAGGATCTGCTACTAATGTCAGATACCACACACACCTGCAGCGGTCTGCTGGAGTCTAGGCCTTGGGTCAAAGCTGATTTTGTGGAAAAATGGGACCTACACAATATTAGACAGGTGGTAATGAAGTTATGCTCCAATAGATCTGGGTGTTGTTCTTTAGAAACTTTTGGGAAGAATTAACCACTTAACACTGGAAAGGAACAACAACATCAAGGAGATGCTGTGACTCAGTGATTCAATCACAGTTTGTCCCTTGTCAAAGTTGTTCAGACCTTTACTCTTGCCCATTTTACTGTTTCTAACACAACTAAATATTCATTTCCTGCCTATTATATCCCTCCACTGACAGGTCCCATAGTAATAAGACCATTAACATTAACACCACTGTTCCTGTCAGTGGTCAGAATCTTATGGCTGATCAGTGTACATGTACATGTGTTGAGTTTACTGTTCTCTCAAATATTGTTTTGGGTTTAATGTCTGTACCTAAGGAAAAGATTTGCAAACAAAAATGGTATATATTTTTTTGTGTTTTAGTTTTTTAACTTTTTGGCAAAACCTCTACACCTATAGTCTGACCACAGCACCTTTCATCAAACAACACCATCATTTGAGTAATGACACACAGCAGCTACACACTGACAGTAGAATCGAAAAGCTTACTTAAAACACAACAAACACTCTCCTTGTCTAGAATTGTGAATGTTTCAGGGATATGATAGTGCCTCAAGAATGAGTGAGATTCAATTTTAAACAAGGACATTTGGTTTCTTGTGTTTATGTTGTGTCGCTACAACTAATTTCCCCAACAGCAGGGGTCATATAAATTCATGCCAGTAAAATGGATTACAGTCAAGTCCTATTTTTTTGTAGGAAGAAAAAAAAACCTTGACAGATCATTTTTTTGCACTCCTGCAGAGCAAACCCCCTTTGCCATTTCTCCTGCTCAGTGTTTTCCGAAGAGTTATTAGGTTAATATCCATATCCCACTTCCACTCCAAGTGTAACAAATGTATGTGAAAGCAGCCTTATTCATCAAAGACACACTGCAGTTCCTTGACACGAAACGTAATATTTTATGTGAAATCTATAATGTAACATCTGTTTCTTTTAGATGTTTTACTCTGGTAATCTCACAAAACCAGGCCTCATTTTAATCAAAATGATTGCGATAAGATGCAAAGAAGCAACAACATGCCATGAATTTTATGACAAAGGCAAAGTATCACTAAACCTCTGGACTTAGAATGAAATAAAGTTTATTATAAATGAATTGTTTTATGTTTTTTAATCAGTTTCATAAGCAGATATGACAGGAAGAGAGAGGCTTTAACAGCTGTTCTCTAAACGTCACTGATGTCAAATACATACAACTCACAAAGTTCTCAAACAAGCGCTGTGGCACCAGGGATGGAAAAGGATCTACAGTTAATGCCAGAGATCATCCAAAAGCAGCAGCTGGACCCATCAAACTCAAGGTCTGTTCATTAAATACATAAAATACACTGTTTATGACTGAAAACTTTTTGACTCTCCCTTGTACATGTTCTGAACATTTTAAAGCCTCATCTGAAACAAACCAAGTGGATATTGTCCCCATGTTCCATTCTTTTTAGTGCCACATTCTCCTCGGGCTACAACTTGATATCTCTTCTATATTAGATAGCTGAGAAGCCATGTTTCTTCTTCCTCTTCTACTTATATATGATGATCATTATCCACATCATCAAAATCACCATCATCATCCTTTCCACCATCATCACCCTCATCACCATCATCCTCTCCTCAGCATGAAAAACAGAAAATAGACAGACTTTACAGCACACACATATTTGTTATTCACAGAACACTTGTTCTGTGACACATTTGTCCAGGGACGACAGTTTCTATATTCTTGCTCCGCATGTTCCTCTGTTGCACAATGGATATATTTGTGTCTAATTGGAGCATTGGATCTTTTTATGGGTCCGCTGACGCCATCCCGGCAGGAAGGCGAGCCAGAAGTGAGATCTCATTACTGTTTGGTTCCTCTGGTCGAGTTGAGTGCCAGTGTTGGCAGTGTGAGACGCCCGCTGTGCACCCTGCCGTCAGCTGCCACACACACATACACACACATACACACACAACACAATGCCACACAACCCAATTCTAACGTTTTCTAAAAAGAAACAGTTCTGTTTTTATAGAAATGAAAAATAATCCACTTTAAGTGTCTGAAGTTGTCCTCAAAATTTCAACAACACATGCCCACAGCAGGGGGGAACAACTCATGGTAGTTCAGGTTTCACAGTCAGCTCAATGTGATGTGACGTGGATCTGACCAGTAAAAATAAAATTACATGAAAATGTTTACATCTACAAACCATCTTTTAAAAAATGTGAATCACATGAACTATGAACAACCTGAAATTTCTTAAGAAAAACAAGTACAATTTTAACAATATTGAGTCTCAGTTTATCATTTACACATGTACATTATAACTTAGAGATCACAGTGGGTCTACAAATACACAAAACACTTAATAACAGACAGAATATTGGTGCAATTACACTTATGTCTCTAGACATTTAAGGTTCTCCACATTTTTTGTGAAAGGATAGTTTGTAAATGTAAAGTTTTTTTAACATAATTTAAATGTTTTATACTAAAACAAATACAAAAACCTTTAGTTATTATTTATAGGTTATGATACTATTTTAGTGGTCTGATCCACTTTGGATCAAATTGGTCTGAATGTGGCCCCTGAACTAAAATGATTTTAACATCCTTGATTGTCAATATCTTCAGGTCTGTCTTTGGATTGGACCCTTAGGCGGGCTGGTTTTGGCCCACAGGCCGTATGTTTGACACCCCTGCCCTTCCGGTTAACACACATAAAAAAATCACATGTAGCACAACATGCACCTAAAACCCACAGCGGTGCAGCTCCCATTTAAACCACTGATGTGAAGTTTTCTTTGTTGATTGTAAGAGGTGGGTGAGGTCGCCATGATGACCACCACTGGACATCACCTTTCTGACTTTTGTGGACACAAATTTAGTGGGGCTGAAAAGCCTCAATAAATTTTATCAAACATTTACATAACATAAGGTGCATTTCCAGAAGCAAACACTGAAAACATAGCCCTTCAAAACCATTTGTATCATATTTGCTAGGCCAGGTTCTAAGAACTCAATCTATTCAACAAGATCAGTACTTTCTGTAAAGGTGTGGGAGACTTTCGTCACCAATTTTTCATCAAATCTGTAAAACCCCAGTCATAGCCTAAGTATCACAAATCCGTCAGTCTTTCTGTGATTACTCACCTGAATCTCTTCCCCCACACATCATGAAACAATTCCCTTGGTATTTGTGTGTATTCATGTTCAGTGGCTGCTCTCAATTCAGCAACTGTGGCAGGTCTCATAGTGTAGACTTTGTCTTTTAGATATCCTCATAAAAAAAAGTCTAGCGGTGTGAGGTCTGGTGAACTTGCCAAACAGGTGGATTGGACAGAGGGGTTTCATTGAATACCCTCCACATTGTCTGTCTTGGTGAACAGCTTTGAGGTGCAATCCACCATAAACAAACCATGTGTTTACAAACAGAGCTGGGAGATAACTCCAGCATCTTCGGAATTTTGACGCGACGTGCTTTGTGGGAGGCGGAGGTTCATGCAGCCGCCTAGCAGCGGCAGCACAACCATATGATGTTATATGGCTGCATCAAACACAACGCAGAAACGGCTGAAACACGGAAGTGGAGCTCTGCCTGGCAGCGGCAGCTGTAACAAACAGTGCGGAAGTGGCTTGAGCTCTGCTTCCCTCCAGTCGTTTCCCCGTTCCAGCCGTTTCCGTATTGTGTTTGTTTCATCCATATAATATCACATGGTTGTGCTGCCGCTGCCAGGCAGATGCATGAACCTCTGCTTCCCACAATGCACATTGTGACAAAATTCCGAAGATGCCCAAGTTACCTCCCAGCTCTGTTTGTAAACACATGGTTTGTTTATGGTGGATTGCACTTCGAAATTGTTCACCAAGACAGACAACACGGAGGGTATTCAACAAAACCCCTCCATCCAATCCACCTGTTTGGCAAGTTCACCAGACCTCACACCGCTAGACTTTTTTTATGAGGATACCTAAAAGACAAAGTCTACGCTGTGAGACCTGCCACAGTCACTGAATTGAGAGCAGCCAGTGAACATGAGTGCACACAAATACCAAAGGAATTGTTTCATGATGTGTGGGGGAAGAGATTCAGGTGAGAACAGGCAGTGACAAAACAATGAAATGTTTGTAAATTCTATTACATTTTGAAAATTAAATGAATTTTAACAAACATCTACTTTACAATTATTTAAAGTGTGTATACATTCTTTTGGGACACCCTGTATGTGTAGGGATTTTGAATGACAACGTCCATCCAGTGGGAACATACTCTTTGTTTCTGCCAGTCTTGGCTCATTTTTGATGGATGGCATAGATTAAACATCAGCAATACCTGATGTGTGTCTGTGCTTTGTAATGAATAAAGACATCCAAACAGTACCTGTGATCCATCCCACCCACAACCACACACAACAACAGGCATCATTAGGATTAATGAGATGCAGAGTCAGAACAGACTGGACCAACTGAATAGAATAGAATAGAATAGAATAGAATAGAATAGAATAGAATAGAATAGAATAGAAAAGGCTTTATTGTTCTGCTGCTGCAGGTGGTCTCTGCCAGAGACAATGGACTTTCATTTAAACAACAACACCATAAGATGCAAACATAGAAAAATATAAAATATAGTGTGCAATCAAAAATATGTGCAAATTAGAGATATACTGAATGAAAGGGTGCTGCTGTGAGTATGTGCTTGTGTTCCTTTTCTTCTGTGGTTTTACTTTACTGTGTGTTTTAGGGTCAAAACAGGGTGGAAAAACAGAAAAAGACAAAGAGGAATTGAAGTTTGACAGGTTTGGACTAAATAAGGCACTCAGAATGTACATCAGTAAGAGATTTAGGATGTTGAACATGAACTGTGAACTGGAACACACTGAACAACAAGGATTTGAATTTGGGCCCAGTAGTTTTTCTTTTGGGCTGTTTTTACCCCACCCCCCGAAGGGGAGGCAAGGGGTATTGTTTTTGGTTTGGTTTGTTTCTTTGTTTGTTTTGTTTTATTGTTTTACACTTTAGCAGCAAAGCTATTGGTTGAATTCATACCAAATTGAGTTTATAGATTGCCAGTGACCCAGAATAGATGTGATTACATTTTGGGAAAAGTAGGTCAAAGTTAATTTTTTTTTAGGAATTAAAAAAAATGTTTTCCCCCCATTTACTAATAATGGCTGAAATATGTCTATGCTAACATCAGCACACGCATAGACATGATGACATCAGCTGAATCAATGCCAAAATAAGCTACAATACATGCAAGGGGCGAGGTTTGTTCTGCCTGGCACCACTTGTTTATATCAGTCCAGCTGCTTTTTGACATCTGGTTGAACTCCATAAAGCAGTTACACGGTCAAAACTTCGTAAAAACACAGTCAAAAAAATAAAAATAAAAAAAAGGACCAATGTGCCCTGTAGCTTACCGGCCAAATCAAAAGCTTTGGGAAATGTATCCAGACGCTATTTATTATCACCCAGTTATGTGTATTTATTATATTACAGAAATAGTCCATGTTTTGGTCATATTCCAATCAGATCTGTAAAAAATTCAAATTCCAACTTGATATCATTGAGACTTACTGATTTATTGTATCAATCCACTTCCTATCTCTTATAATGGGAAAATTTTTATAACTTTTGTTGACATCATCATAAAGAAGCTGTATACCAAGTTTGAAATCAATCAGAATAGTAGTTTCAGAGAAGACGATTGAAAGTTTTGTAACGGATGACAGACGATGACAGACGATGACAGACGATGACACCGGACGCCGCATGATGACAATATCTTACGGCCTGTCAACCGGTAAGCTAAAAATAAGGAAAATTATCACAACACTGGAAACAGTAAAAATAAAAAAGAAACACAAGGAAAACACTGTTAAAAAAACCCCAATCGTCTACTTTTATAGTGAGTCAGTCACACTCACTGCTCTATGTTTTACCCCCACTCTACAGGCGGCGGTGGGTGTACTGAGCATGCTCATATGTCTATGGAAAGAACAAGGTCTGTTCTATCAGCACGTTTGGAAAATTTAACTATTGAGCAAATGGTTAAATTTTTATGAATATTCAAAATAAATCATCTATTCAGAACGCTCACCACAGACATGTCAGGCATTAAAGGGTTAATGCGCACCTTGTTTATGTGTGAATGTGTGAGGTTCTGTCAGTCAACTTCAATCTTCTGTCTTCACAATACACCCACGCACCAACACCCACCCCCTCTTTGAAGAAACGGATTTATTTCATCATCGAAAGCAGCAGTTTACTCTGATTTCCTGCTATAGGTAACATAAAGCGAATTATAGTGGTCTAACTTATCGCCATTGTCATCAACAATTTAATCTAAGCACTGATGTAAGAGACGACTTCTTAAAATCTCTGTTAACATTTACAACACTGCACTTTCATACCGTTTTGTTCCCCATCAGGTGGAGAAGTGAATATAAGGATATGAGGAGAGTCTTTGTTCACATGCATCAAGATTTAAAAAAAAAAACAAAACAAAACAGAGAAATGACTCGGATGATCATATCCGTTTCTGTGCAAGAATATCCTCCATATCTACTGAGAACATACATTTATATATAACATAGATTCCATAGTGTTGCAGTTGTGTCTGATGAAATTAGAAATACACTAAAAATTCACATATACATTAACATACAGCATTCGGATGTTTGTTCAAAGCCGTCATTAGAATGTGTCACGAGTGGAGTGACTGCATGTGTTTGGACTCGTGTGTATGCTGATACAGGGGTGGACAAAGGTACCACCACTAGATCACAGGCCATTCAACATATATTATAGCATTGTTCTATTCTATTCTATTTTTTTTATATTTTTTTCAACTATGTTCACTTTGCCCCGTGGGGCTTTAGAGTCTTGTTATTTCAGTTTTCTGTATCCCATGCACATGTGGCAAAAACTGACAATAAAGCTGACTTTGATGTGTTTTAGATGTTATTCCATCATCTACGCTCCAGTGCATGGCATTTAATCAACGAACATGACATCGAGTATGAAATCTATTCAACACACACACCATCAAATGTGCATCAACCGCATGACAAGAGCTGCAGCTATCCATCAATTTTGTAATCAATTCCCCTATTAATTATTTTTCGTCAATTTGATTCCATTAAACAATTATGTGAATAAAAAAAATCTAAAAATGTGAAATAGACGTGTCTGAAAATGACAATGTGTCCTTTATTCCAGAACCAACAACCACAAAGTTTCAAAGGAAAAGGATATATTAAAAAAAAATCTAAGCAATACAGAAATAAGAAGAAAAAAAAAATACAGTATAAAAGTACATCTAAAAATATCTATAGACAACAACAAACCAGTCCAATGACATCTATAAACAATTGTAATAATGATTTTTGTTCAAGTAGGCTACATAAAGAAGTACATAAACTTATAGCTACTATGAAGTCAGGAAACTGTAAATGCTTAAAAATAGGAATGTCTTAGTAACTTCATTCTCCTTTTAAAACAGAAAAAAAAGAAAAAGAAAAAAAGGAACAAAAATTAAGAAAATAATCAATGAAATAAAGAAAAATTTTAAAAAAAAACTTTAAAAAGTGAACACAATAACCAAAGAAACAAAGAAAATGAACCAAATTTAACAAATTAATCACAAAATAAATTAAATAATCCAAACAAATCAAGGATAACATTATAAATGTATATATATATATAAATATCTATATAAACAACAACAAACCAGTCCAATGACATCTATGTCAGAGCAGTCTTCAACACATTTGGATCCAACTTAGACCAACTGAACATGGAACTAATGCTGCATTCCAGAGTGCTGGGAGGTGGGAGGTTTCAGACGTCCAACTCCATAAAATGCTTTGGAATGCCTGCCCAAGGTCTGCCCAAGGTCTTTGTTGCAAAGTGAGGCCAGATAGAAGTACCCCGACCTCACCGCAAACTATAATGTGACGTCAATGTTCAACATGGATCACCTGGAATTCTTTGAGGTGGGATGTAGTTAACTCCAAGTGAGATATATTCTACCTTACAGCCCTCTGGAATGCAGCATAACATACAACTGTGTGTTGATCCTCGTGTCATGTGCGTCACAATAAGCATCTGTGTGAAACACAACAGTGGAACCAATGTTTAACAGCAGAGAAATTAAGGAAACAAAGCTTCGATTCACGAAAACTGTAATGGAATATTGTGGGGGTTTTTTCATCAATTTGAGTCAATTAATGGTTTCAGCTCTACAGCCATCCAACCATTGCTCATTTTAATGTCTGCAACACAGTCCAATAGAAGTTTGATTGAAGTATGATTTGATTCAGGAACATTGTGTCGAATAATTTGTATAGTGATTTGAGTCGATGCATCCTTTCAGCTCTACACATGAGCTACTGTGAAACTCCACCATAACTAAGTGAACCAGTGAACTTCATCCCCCTGAAGAAGGGGGGCAACTGGACCATGTAAGAAACCAAAACTCTATTAATCCTGTGTCATATTCAAAAGTTTGTCTTAATGAGTGCTTTTCCAAAGACGAGAAATGTGAACTGTTCATGAAAACTGACATGGACTTGATGAAAAACTGAAAGGTGAAATCAGTTAATCACACAGCTGTTATTTTTCACACATGTAGATTAGTAGCCTCTTAAACCCAGTTGGCAGCCACAGGCACCATCTGTGTTGCCATGGTAATGCCTGTAGTAACACACACATATGTAACTACAAGAACATCAGCTGAAAGCTCAACAAAACCAACACAACTCAGACAACAAACATTGAAACAAGCAAATATGTAAACCAGTCTAACACTGAGACCAGTGTAAGTCTGGAATAACTGAATAACAGACCAGTGAGACAAACTCTGCCACGCTAAGCTAACAGTGCTAAGCTAACAGCACTAAGCTAACACTAAGCAGACCCAACAGCATTATTTCTACTGATAAAACTCACTCAACGAGACAAAACAGAGCAAATATAAAAGTTGCTTTGTGAAGAGATGATGAATACTGTCTTACCTTTGCTATTTTCTGATCCTAACATGGTTTTATGTGAATGAAGCTTCTGCTATCGGCTAATCCAAGCTTTTGAGCTACGTTGAAATGATTCCCACTGGGAACAAATGGCCAGGGTTGAACAGGTCTAAATAGTTTACACTGATGATCACTGGGGCTGGTACCTGGTATCAACAGCTGCTGTTTGGATTATATAAACCCGTCATCAGAGTAAGGGACTGTACAACTCAAATACTACCATCAGTTTTAAGGTGGAATGTTGTCTTGTCTGTTATTCTCTCCATGAGTTGATGTGAATTGTCAGTGTGACAACTTTAGCCATTTCATTTATTGCATTTACACTAGACTAGTGGAAGCAGTGAGACCAAGACAAAAACAACAAAATAGAGAGGACAGACTATTGGGAATAATTTAATGCATCTTAATGGAACAAACATAACTAGAAGCACTCGGAGAGCACAGACCTCCGCCAAGGCTGATCAGTGGACCCCCCCCCGTGGGCCCCCCCACCCCGATCACCACCAAAATTTAACCATTTCTTCCTTATCCCATTTCCAACAAACCCTGAAAATTTCATCCAAATCTGTCCATAACTTTTTGAGTTATGTTGCACACTAACAATCAGTGCCCCCCCCCCCCGTGGGCCCCCCCACCCCCGATCACCAGCAAAATTTAACCATTTCTTCCTTATCCCATTTCCAACAAACCCTGAAAATTTCATCCAAATCTGTCCATAACTTTTTGAGTTATGTTGCACACTAACGGACAGACAAACAAACCCTGGCAAAAACATAACCTCCTTGGCGGAGGTAAAAATGCAGAGTGTAAATGTAGCTCAGTGGTTCTGATTCTTTAGGCCAGAGAAGGCCTTGTTGTCCTGAGTACATCACTGCTATTTAACCTCTGTGCACTCGTACCACTATATACATTAGTCTTTCACAGCAGTGTATAAATGTCTGCTAGTAGTACACTGTCCATATATATTCTGTCCATATATATTCATAAGTTGGTTGAATTTTTTTTTTTTTTTTTTTAGTTTCAGTAAGTTTCCCTCAGGTCATCTCGATCTGTTTCTTTCTTCTACCTTTAATAATTCTGAAAACGAGGATGATGACTTTGTTTCCCCGTATTATTATTACCAAAAAATGACAATTTCTCATAGAGACAACAGGAAACAGTAAGGCATGACATACATCAGCATTTACAAAAAGCTCAAGGCATTAAAATAACACGATATTCATAATGATAAATCATGGGGACCACCTCCATTTCAAACAAGGAGTCCAAAAACAGGCGTTAAAATAATTACATTTCAGCAGCTTCGCAAACACTTACCACAGTTGGATGGGAATTTCTTTAAAGATTCAAAGGAGAAAAATATTTTTAGTTTGTTTTTATGACAGTTTAAGTTTGGCAGTTGTTTTTTCCATTTGTTTTTGTGTATATGGTATTTATCCATAATGAGAATGGTGTTCATCAAAAGTGATACATCTCTGTTCAGATTAATTTTATATCAAATAATATTTTGAATTGTGATCCCTAAGTGTAATGAGTCTAGTACAGAGGCTGAACCCAACTGCAAGACCACTAGCCAGAAGTGAGTTCGAGTGTGTTTATTGAACACTTTAACAAAAGAGAAGACACAGCACAGAATGATTAGTGAATCTGTGATGACACGGTGTTCGGGACTTGACGTCTGGGCCGTGGGTAGCGACAGCAGATGACCAGCGTGGCCGAGCCAGGAAAACCCCAACGGAACCCCGACTAGGAGCAAACAGAGAGAGGTCAAAACAGTCCAGGTCATACACGGGGAGGCACAATGAGAGGCGACAGAACATGAGGGACAGGCAAAAACTCACAGTCGGTAAACCAGGCGCAGGGTCGATACACAGGTAAACGTTGGAGGCTGAGGTACCAAAGGGAGTAGGCAGAATCAGAGTCAGGAAAACGAACCAGGTCACAGACGAGCAGGCAAAACAGAAACAGGCAGAATCGGTGGTCGGAAGACAAAACGGGTCACAATGGGCAGATAGACTGACAGGATCCAAAACACTGGTAAGTAAGCACACAAGTGTAGCTAACAAACTGGCAGAGAAACAGGGGAAGACACAGGGTTTAAATACACAAGAGGGAGGGAAGACAATTAGACACAGGTGGAACACATCAGGGTGGAGTCAGGTAATCAGACACAGGTGAAACAATCAAGGAGGGGAAGTAAAGACACCAGACATGACACATGAGGGAAACTTAACAAAATAAAACAGGAAATGACAGACAAAACAGAAAAGACAGACAAAATCCAGACACTCTGGGAGCAGACATGACACTAAGTTTATTTTGTAACCAGGTTTGCACATCTTGCCAGAATTTCTTAACCACTACACAAGAAAAGAACAAATGTTGATTTTTTTCTGGATCCTTTGTGACAAAAGTCACAGGGTTCAACATTAAAACCAAATCTACCCTTTGAAGAATAATTATAGAATAATTACAGTGTTGCTCTAAGCTGCTCTAAAATGTCACAGCAACCTCATGTATTTCTCTACTGTTGAACTTGCCTCCCAGTAAACTCATGGGCACCACTACTGATAAAATTCAGGGTCAGTTCTGCTCACAGAAGGAGATGTTGTGGCTACAGGAAGCTGAGACTTTGCATTCAAATAGATACACATCTAAAACAACTGTTATGACACTTTGAGCAGCACATCCCAGTAACAAGACATGGACTGACAGTTGGCAATAGGTGAGGCCCAATCAGAAAAGGGAGTCAGATGACATTGTCCAACCCATTGGTTGGGATTGAGTCAGCCAAGAAGATGTTTGTCAGATATTGTCCAGAGAGACCAGTGGTGAGTTTTATATTTCACTTGTGATCAGAATAAATTCTTGAACTGAGACCAAGTGCATCCTGAACTCGTCTTTGGAACTTCCAATCAAGGAACGTAAAAAATCCTAACACCCTCAATGTCTCAGCCCATGGGTAATAATTATTGATCATTTTCAGAGGTGTCAAAAGTATTCACATTCATTACTTTGGTACTTCAGATAGAAGTATTGATACTACGGTTTAAAAAGACTTTTTGAAGTATCAATTCAAGCTTTTTAGTCAAGTAAAAGTGTAAAATTACTGGTTTCAAAACTACTTAAAGTATAAAAGTAAATGAAAGGGAAAAAATGCCATTAGGACAAAAGCTTAAGCCATGCCACAGGGGCCTATAGTGTACTTACCTATGTCCTTGCTGGAGTGTGATGGGATTTGTGTCATGTGCAGGTGCAATGGATCATGTACAAACCAATAGGGTGTCAGAATGGTATTGACCTTTTGCATGTAACAACATGCTCTGTTTGTGGAGCAAACAAGTGCCATGATGGACAGTGGAAGTGCCGGACTGCAGACTGGACCGGAAACCGGCTAATATTGAAATTGATCTGAACATTCTGGTTTTTATTTGTTTTTCAACCCTGCTTTACACGTACAGTGGTCGCACACAACAGTTCCATCCTTCTTCACAGACACCCATGGTTTCAGTTGGGTTACAGAGATGGACCTGATATTACAGAGAGAACAGGCTCTGTTTTTGTTGATAGCACATTAGCACCACCAAATGCTAGCTAGATAGGGTTAACTACTATGAGCCACTATGTTCCATTGGCTGTCATAAGTAGCCTTCTATTTTAGCTCTGTTGTTGTAATGGCTGCCTTTCTACCTGCTACACTATGTTATATGTCTTAATGTTATTGTCATTATGCTGTGCCATATGTTCTAGTGGTGGAACTGTACATATTACTGTGTGTAAACAGTAGAAAGGCAGACACTTCAACAACAGCTAATATTATAGGCTACTTATGACAAACACTAACATTATTGCACAATGATAGTTCATTAGAGCTGCTTTTGGTTACAGTCTATTTGAGTTTTAATGGCATGCTGGGGAAACATGTTAAAAACATACACAGCTAGCTAGCTAACGTTAGCTGTATCTTTACCATTATGCGATACATTCCTCTGCCGTGAGCGCAGTACAGTGACTGGGTAATCTAACCTGAGTCTAAGAACTGGTAACATCCAGACTTTTGTATGCTTTTAGATCAGCACCTGTGTATGGGGACACTCCATTTAGAACAGAATGGTACAGACCGTGTGCTTTAAACTCCGGTAGACTGGAGGATTTTGCTAGATCCATAAACACATCAGGAGGGAGAAGGTATGGGTCGGTAGCTAGCCCTGCTATCACTAGCTTCCCCAAATAGCGTTCTTTGTGCCATCCACTAAGGTGAGTCACTTCGCAGAAACACTCCAAAACTTTATTTTCAGTGCTGGTAGCCATAATCCGTCACTCATTCGTTTGTTTGCTGTGTGGCTTTTGCCCTCCACCAACCCCCAGTCATGTGATAACTGTGACGTTGGTGCAAAGGGTCAATATGTTTATACTTCTCATCCAACCACAATCAAATTCACTCTATTTGGATAGCGCAATTTATCTGGATAGGTTTTTTTTTTTATTTGAACAATGACAAGCGGGAATGAAAACAAACTGAAATGAAACAGGAGAAATGAGGCTATTTTTAAAATGTAAGGAGTAGAAAGTACAGATAATTGCGTGAAAATGTAAGGAGTAGAAGTAAAAAGTCACCTGAAAAATAATTACTCCAGTAAAGTATAGATAATCAAAATTTCTATTTAAGGTAACAAAGTATTTGTACTTTGTTGCTTGACACCTCTGATCTTTTTAAAATAGCATTTCTTTTCACTTTCGGTGTGATTGGCCATTTTATAAAATTCCAGTGTTTTTTAGATACTATTGAATTGTCTATTTTATATTTTACTTAATTATAACCACAATATAGATGATTTTTACCTTCACCAAGGAACAGTGGAGGGTATGTTTTCATTGGGGTTTGTCTGTTTGTTTGTCTGTTTGTCCATTAGCAAGATAACTCAAAAAGTTATGGATGGATTTGGATGAAATTTTCAGGAAATGTTGATACTGGCACAAGGAACAAATGGTTAAATTTTGGTGGTGATTGTGTGTGTGTGGGGGGGGGGGCCTTGGCGGAGGTCTGTGCTCTCTTAGTGCTTTCCTAGTTAAATACTGTATATACATATGTATCACATTTTTTTGTCTGTAATGAGGATGATGACTGTGTTGCAATAAACCTCTAGAACGGATTTGGTTCCCCGTCTTTCCTCCAGCTGCTACAAAAACCTGCAGCCTGTAATAAAACACTACTGTCACAACAACTGTCCAAAACTCTCATATTTCTTTTATTCTGCTCTTTCTTTTTCCATATTTACAGTATTTACAGACTGGAACCTCTGAAGGAGTTTCACATCAGTGCACACATTTACCTCCAGCTTTTACAGTGATTTAATTTTACAATATGTGACTTTGTGCCATTTTTGTGTTGAGTTTCAGTGCAGCGTTTGCAGTCGTCATAAACCAGTGAAGGGCTTGACTTTTACAATCCTTCAGAGGCACAAAGAGGAGGTTTGTTGAATAGTGGCAGTAAAAGGCAGCGGAGTGAAGCTGTGTGCTCCACTACGTTTCATGTGTTCATATAAGATTAAATAAAACATGGAATTGAATGTACTTATGGTGTCTTTGTGTGTTATTCTAACATTGTACTTGCTGATTCCAGATAACTCTAATGGAGGTTTGGCACAAGCAGAAGACATAGTACATTCTACCTGGACAAATAATTTAATGCTCTTAAATGTAATTTGGAAAAGTGGCAAAACTGTTGATCTTGAAGGTAAACATAAACTGTTCACAGGCAGATTTGTCATCATTATTAAACGTTTTTAAAGTTCTAGGCAGAACTAGTTTTATTTCTTTTTCTTTTCTTTTTTTGTTAAGCCTTAACATTAATGGGGGACTGTCCTTCAGTCTGCCATCCACCACAAAGTCAAGGTCACCTTTTGGACGAACACTTTAAAGCAGGGGTGTCAAACTCATTTTAGTTCAGGGGCCAGATTCAGCCAAATTTGATCTGAAGTGGGCCAAACCAGTAAAATAATAACATAATAATATATAAATAATGTCAACTCCAAACTTTTCTCATGTTTTAGAGTGAAAAAAGTAAATTTACATTATGAAAAGGTTTACATCTACAAACTATCCTTTCAAAAGATGTGAATAACATGAACAAACTGAAAAAATAAGTGTAATTTTAACAATATTCTGCCTCAGTTTATCATTTACACATGTACATTATAACTTACAGATCACAGTGGATCTACAAATACACAAAACATTTAATAACAGGCATAATCTTGTTAAAATTGCACTGACTTCTCTTAAGACATTTCAGGTTGTTCATATTTGTTCATGTTATTTACATTTTTTTTGGCAAAATTATGCTTTGTTTTCGTGTAATTACATGAAAATATTTACATTTACAAAGAGAAACATTCGGTGTTGTCATTATTTATATGTTATTATGATAGTATTTTATTGATTCCTGCCCACTTGAGATTGAATTGGTCTGAATGTGGAACTTGAAGTAAAAGGATTGTTAATATTATAGTGTAATTTTTGCATTTCACAAATTCATCCCAGGGGCCGGACTGGACCCTTTGGCGGGCCGGATTTGGCCCCCGGGCTGCATGTTCGACACCTGTGCTTTAAAGCCATCACCATGCTGCTTCTTTGGAGCCTGAGGGGACCATATTTGGACAAAAAGGATGGTTTCTTTGGGTGATGGGTGAGCTATTACTAGACACTATCTTAAAATGGTTAAAGTCATCAAAGATTTGCATGAAAAATGGTCTTGTTACATTAGATTACATTAGATTAGATGGAACTTTATTGATCCTTTGGGCAGAGCCCTCAGGGAATGGAGCTTCCAATAGCAGCACAAACACCAAATATACACAATAAGTAGCTTATTATGTTCTAATATTATATACTTAGCGCCTTTAAAAATGGACAGTTCAGAATCATTTGTATATTTGGAGATATATTAAATTAATTGGTTTGGGGTTACCTTCATATTAAAGAGGGAAGCACTGGTCATTAGGGATAGAATTGTGGACAAATTGTGATCAACTTAACACGTTTATTCAGTCACTGAATACAGGTACTCAGAAATTGAAAGTGTCATCATTCAATATTGGGTGTGTCCACCTCTGGTTTCCAAACAAGCAGTGCAGAGATGACGCATGGAACTGACAAGTCTCATGATCCTGTCCTGGATCCAATCTGGCACTCAGACGACTGATTGTACTGCAATGTATGGCAGACAGCAAGCAACTTCACCACAGCTCAGACCTGCTCGTAACATGCCAATGGCACGTTGTATCTTAAGTTGTGGCATTTTGAGCTGGCAAAAACATTTCAGCGTTTTCTTTGCTGCCTTTATATCAGTTATTGACCACACCTAAAGTTTCCAGTTAAGTGCAATGACTGTACAAGAGATTGGACTCAAGGGATTAGTCCAAATGCTGATATAGTGTGTGTTGGGAATGAAAAAAATATAGCTGTTATCTGTGTTAATCATTTTGTGAGCAACTTATACAAACTAGGCACCTGAGTAAATCATATTCTGGAAAATACACCACATGTTTGGACCATGCATTTTTAATGGTGTTAAGTGCCAGTAACGGGACAGAAACATTTTGGTTTGGTACATTTTCGGTACAGGGGTCTACGGTTCGATACATTTTCAATACATTTTCAGTATAGTGAAAGAGACAAGGCTCCATAACTACTGAAAACCGAAAGTGGAACTTAACACACTTTGAACGTCCGACCCGGCTTCTGTGCCTCTGTTATACTCTCTGTTATCATGTTTACTCCTCCTTATTGGTGCCCCAGCCTCAGAATAAAGTGACTTTTTGGTGGCGGGGGTGGGGTGGGGGGGTGTTGCAGTGCTGCTGCAGCTGAATATATACAGGGGAAACCCTGCACATGGGTTCTGCTTCTGGCCACCCTACTCATACTGTGTGTGCTCCGCTTCAAGGTTCGTGTGGAAACTTAAGGCAAGTGTTTGCATTCTTCATATAGGCTACATGTATTCTTTCGGTACACCTCCGTATTGTATCGAAGGCCCTGAACTGAAACGGTTTGGTACAAACGAGTGCACCGTTACACCCCTAGTATGTATATTGTTCACTAATCACAAGATAAAAGTTAAAATAAAGTGACAACAGTAATCATAGTCATAACAATGACAAATAAGTAATAATAATAATAATAATAACAATAATAATAATAATAGTTAGTTTGACATATTCACCACATGTACAGTTCAGATGTCTGTCAAGAATGAAAAACACCTTGTGGTTGGTGCTTGTGCCCAAGTATGTGTTTGTGTCACAAAATCAGTGAAGGTGTTTCTGAGATCTTCCATGCATTAGGTTAGACTTTAATGAAATTTCACTTACCTTCACCTTTGGTTTCAAAACTGAAGTTTTCATTTGTGCCAAATTTGTGGCCAAAGCTGACTAAGCCCCTCTTTGATACCATCTTAGGTTTAAATTAAGTTAGTTCACATCTTCCAATCACTGGCTCTCCTGCTCTTGTCTGCTCAGTCATTTCTCTTCTTCTTTTATGTTGTGATAATGCAGTAAATGCTTCTGTGTTCGTTCAATAGAGATGAATAAAGTGATATTAGGAGTAGATTTCCACCATTTATCACTTTTTCTTCCTCTCTTCTGTGGGTTGTGATATTTGATGATGCAGTGCAGTCAGATCCAAACCCATTAGATGATGGAGCTAATAATGGGATGGACTAGATTAATGCCGTCCTCAGCTTCCATTTCCTCGTACAGTATATAGACTTAATTCATTTCCTGGACTGTGGTGTAGTTTTAATTGACTCAAAAGCATCAAGAACAGGTCACTGATATTAGTTATTTCAAATATCTGACCTTTGCATTTTCTGAAGCAAAGCAGGCTGCCAACTGGTGTTTAATCTACAACTGTAGCTTAAAAAAGCACAAGAGCACGTTGAAACTACTTATAACCTTCTTAAGATCCAACAGTGCAAAATGTAAATTCATGCAATTTTTCAACTAGTCTAAAAATATTGATCAGGTGTGTATATGGACATAAATATTTGGACATATGTCTACAGCTGTAAGATGTCCTGTTCATGATGATTTGATATAGAAACATCAGTATTAATAATCAGTATGACATTTAAATGAATGAATGAATTTATCCCAATATAAAACTATATTGTGACAATTGTCATCATTGTTTTGTATCCCAGACCCCTGCTAGAAAAGAAACTCCTGAATTCAACATCTCCACATACTTTTATCCATATATTGTATCACTTCGGTAATTATGATATGAGGCTAAAGTCATGTTGCTCTGCTCTTTCCTTCTTCCTTTCTATCCCTCTTCACATCTTTGTCTATTATCTCCTCTAATTCCTGGTTTCTCTCCTCAGTTTTACAGATGATAACAGTCTGGTTCTGTGACAGATGACATAATTTCTGCTCTAATTCTCATTGCTCTAATAGTCGACAGTGGGTCACAGCCTAAATTCCTAGAACTCGCTCCTCCTTAGTGGGTTCCTGTCACAGTTGAAGGTGGAAAAACTGAACTTTTTCTTGTGCAGGTAACTTGAGGTGAAAAATAGAAACCTAAAAAGTGGCCCAATTTTAAGAATGCACATTGCACTGACCTTAAATAACCAAATTATAGTGCGTTTCTGTTAGAGCAAATCGGCTAAACAATAGTACAAAAAGTACAATCATATTATGAAAATGTTTACATCTACAAAATCTTTAAAAATGTGAACATGAACCTGAATTGTCTTAAAAAAAAATAAGTGCAATTTTAACAATATTCTGCCTCAGTTTATCATTTACATGTGTATATTATAACTTACACAGTGGATCTACAAATACGCAAAACATTTAACAGAATATTCATACAATTACACGGATTTATTTTAAAATGTTTCATATGTTCATATTTGTTCAGATTATTCACATTTTGTGTGAAAACAGTTTGTAAATGTAAATATTTTCATGCAATGAAAAATATTTGGTTTTTGCACTTAAACGAGGAGAAAAATTTGTATATATCATAATTTATATGTTATTATGGTGTATTTTACTGGTCTGATCCACTTTAGATCATATTGGTCTGAATATGGAACCTGAACTAAAATGATTTTATCCATTGATTATTAATGTCTTCAGTGTAATTTTTGTATTTCATTCATCTCATAGGCCAGATTATACCCTTTGGCCCATGGTTTTGGTCCACGAACCATATGTTTGACAACCATGGCCTAGAGAGTTTTCCTCCTGTTCATCCAATCATCGTGCACTGACCCAGACTGAACATAAACGTGTGAAGGCGACTAAAGCAGTGTCCACCTCAGGACAACATTGACCCATCGCGACCCATCTGTCAGTCCTGATACTTGACAGAGGGTCCCCATACCCGACAGAGGGTCCCTGTACCTGACAGAGGGTCCCTGTACCTGACAGAGGGTCCCCTTACCCGACAGAGGGTCCCTGTACCTGACAGAGGGTCCTCGTACCTGACCTGACAGAGGGTCCCCTTACCCGACAGAGGGTCCCTGTACCTGACAGAGGGTCCTTGTACCTGACCTGACAGAGGGTCCCCTTACCTGACAGAGGGTCCCTGTACCTGGCAGAGGGTCCTCGGACCTGACCTGACAGAGGGTCCCCTTACCCGACAGGTCCGCTGTCTTCAAATGGATCCTTCACCACCTGACCACATCATGTGTCTGCTCCTCTGTAAAACAGTCCAACTCCCCTCTATCCTCCCGTCTGTTATAAAGGTCTAAACACACTCTGCATCTGGGTTGGTCCACACACAGACACAGGGTTGGTCAAATGTTAGGAGGGATCTGACTATTTTATGCATTCTGTTGAATGTCTGTGTTTGCATTTATACACTTTCTGTAGTTTATGGTGGAAATATTTTCATGAAAAAGAAAAAACAACATTCTGGTACAAGATGATAATTCAAAATCTATTGGATCATGAGAGGCTTTAAGGACAGTGTTTCCAACTCCTCAGTATTAAAGTATCTATTGTTTGTCCTAAAAGTCACTATGAGTTCCTAAATGACATCACCCAATTTTTATAATTGTAAATGTTCATGTAATTGTAATGAACGATGAAGGACAGAGGAATAACACTGTGTTAGAGACAAAAAGTGACAATAAAAACAGCCTAAATATGTTTAGAACTCCAAATGAACGACATTATGATGATGATGATGATGATGATGATGATTATTATTATTATTATTATTATTATTATTATTATTATTATTATTATTATTATTATTATTATTATTATTATCCAGGCTTGGGGACTGACTAAAGTGACCCAAAAGAGGCACTCTGGACCAGTTACTGAAGTCAGTTATTGATTAATTGGTTTGTTGTTATTCAGTTTGGTTTGGATTTTTAACCTTATGGTCCACTTAGGAGACAACAAGTCACAGTAAAACAGGAACATTTACAACCAAAACATTTGGAATTATTAGTTGACATGAACAATCGAAATGGACCACAAAGAGACAACAGAGAAAACTGTCAATGTCAATGGGACTGATTTATATTCAGTGATTTATTTTAGACAAACAATACGTGTTTTCACATCAGTCTCCAAAAGTCTCCAGTAACACCAGAAAAAGGGGATGGATTTGTCACTTGGGGCTTTTTGATACAAGAGTCTGTAAAGGGGTCTGAAAAATCCCTAAATATACCAACAAAGTTTGTAAAGTCACTTTTCCATTAACCCTCAAATTGCGCAAATATAATTGAGCATAAAAATTTCCCTAATGGAAAAACAAACATGGCATGGCATGTGTGGACATGTGAGGAAACAGAATCATTTTTGAATTCAGAATGGGATAGAGGGGTAATGAGCATTCTAGATTCAAAACAACAGATATTTATATTTGTTACCATGTTTATGGTATGACTTCTCATGACATCTTGATAATAAACAAATCATTACATTTGTGATTTAATCGAAAAACTGACATTACGCACTTCTGTTTTTTCAGCATTTAGTAAATATTAGTAAAGTTTTGCGCATATGTCCAATGGAAAAGCGACTTCAGTGTGAAACACTGACTTTTACAGACAGTCTGGGGGTTTATATGACTGGGACACAGGAAATCATCTGGGGTCATTTACAGGAAAATTAGTGTGTTTTGGGGGTTTGAGTCACTTTACAAAAGATGAGAAAAGTGGATAAATTTGTTGCAAAAGTGGTTTTTAGAGAAAAGTTCTTAAATCTAGCAACTAAAGTTCTAAGTTGTCGTAGGTGTTTAAGTCATTCTGTGTGGATTTTCATTTTTACTCTGCCGTTGATCATATGTATTCCTTCTGAGTTTACATGTGCCTGTTTTACTCTTTTCTCTTTTGTGTTTGTGGAAGCAACCTTTTACAAAATGCAAGTTTCTGGCTTCTTTTAAAGACATCATATGAATGCCTTGACTTTAAAGGCTCAGTATGTCAGATTTACAGGTATATCAGGTATATCATTGCAAAAAATTTAATCTAATATTGATGTATTAGATTAAACTATGTATTAGATGTTGCTATGAAATATGACATGATTGTTGAAGTTGTGTATGTTTTTCTCAGCTCTGCGCCCAAACTTGAAAAAGGCTGGTCCAGTGCTGAAGGACACACAGGGACAACTCAATTCATTTTTAGTTTTTGTTAAGTGATAAATTGTTTTTTTTAAAAATAGATTTCAGTACATTCAGTTGAAGAGGATGGATAGGATGAACAGATTGAACATGATGAATAGGTTGATAACCTTAAATACAAAATATATGCATTATTTCAAGCCATTAAGCATTTAAGGGTATTCATTTTTATTATACATTTCTTTAAGTAAAAATTAAACAAAGCAAACTTTTAAATGAACATCTCAATTAGTCCAGCAATCAGTCAAATTCCAAATCACCAGGACATGCAGGTTGGGGTGACCATGAGCTTACGTGTGGGACAAGGGGTGTGTTTGTGTGGGACAATGTGGGACACGTAACTGCAATGCTGGAACAAAGTCTAGATTTTTTTTTTTTTTTAATCTGCATCTTATTGCCGAGCTTATAAATATGAATAAAAACAATTTAATTTGGTTGCACACAGTATGCATATTTTTGCACTAGGCGTTTATTTTTTGCACAGGTTTCAACAACTTTTTTTTTGCTTGTAAAACCAAAACAAATAGCATATTTTGTCACCTCAAGTCTCTCAGTTCAAACTCCAAACTTAAAAATAAGTAAAAGGGAATATGGATCAAATCTAACCAAACATCCCATGCATACAGTGTGTTGCTTCAGGTTGTACTCGCCTCCATGTGCGATAGATAAATAAGTTTGACATAGTTCGCAGAATACCTTCTGTGAATCATCCCCCACCGCTTTCACCCATGTATAAACATTTTCCTATTCTTTTCTGTAGTTGCATCTTCTTTTTTTGCGCAGAGTTTCCATGATTTCTGCCAATATTTGCATGCCGGTATCTGAGGCTTTTGCCTTTGTTTTTTGTGTGTCAGTGGGCGGAGGTCAGGAGGACACAGGTGACAGGTTGATGGACTCCTGACCCCACGTGTAAGTTGGTTGATTGACAGCGGACACAGCCAGTGGTGATTGCGCTTCTCGGCTATAAAATGAAAATCATGTTTAGAGAAAGGTGACTGTCCTGCACTTTGGAGAGCCAGAGCCAATCGAATGCGGGACATTGTCTCAATTTGCGGGACGTGGAAAAAATGGTCATAATGCTGTGCAGTCCCACACAAAGTGGGACACCTGGTCACCCTAATGCAGGGTGAGTGTTTGAACTCACCAATGCATGCATGTCTGCCTCCGTAGGGTTGGAGAGCAGGGTTGTTCCCATGTTTGTTAATGTTTTCAGTGTCAGTCTTGTCGGTCAGTCTTAATGCAGCAATGATAGATCGTTGTTATAATATACACTGAACAAAAATATAAACGCACCACTTTTGTTTTTGCTCCCATTATTCATGAGCTGAACTCAAAGATCTAAAACTTTTTCTATGTACACAAAAGGCCTATTTCTCTCAAATATTGTTCATAAATTTGTCTAAATCTGTGTTAGTGAGCACTTCTCCTTTGTCCTTTGCTGAAATAATCCATCCACCTCACAGGTGTGGCATATCAAGATGCTGATTAGACAGCAGGATTATTGCACAGGTGTGATTTAGGCTGGCCACAATAAAGGGCCACTCTAAAATGTGCACTTTTACTGTATTGGGTGGTCCAGGGGGTTCAGAAAACCAGTCAGTATTTGGTGTGACCACAATTTTCCTCGCACAGTCTTCTTCATGAATTCTCTGAAACAGCTTTGGAGATGGCTTATGGTAGAGAAATGAACATTCAATTCACAGGCAAAACCTCTGGTGGAGATTCCTGAAGTCAGCATGCCAACTGCATATTCCCTCAAAACTTGTGACATCTGTGGTATTGTGCTGTGTGATAAAACTGCACATTTTGGAGTGGCCTTTTATTGTGGCCAGCCTAAGGCACATCTGTGCAAAAATCATGCTGTCTAATCAGCATCTTGATATGCCACACCTGTGAGGTGGATGGATTATCTCAGCAAAGGAGAAGTGTTCACTAACACAAATTTAGACAGATTTGTGAACAATATTTGAGAGAAATAAACCTTGTGTGTACACAGAAAAAGTTTTAGATCTTTGAGTTCAGCTCATGACAAATGGGAGCAAAAACAAAAGTGGTGTGTTTATATTTTTGTTGAGTGTATGTGGGAAGTACGGTGTATTGCATTAGTATAGAGGACAGACATTCAATAACAATATAATACCACAGTAAACATGAGTAGGTCCTATTGTGCATTCTATGTACACATGTATAATATGCATTTTGTCTGGAGGTGGTGACAGAGTTTATTTTTGATATTTGTCATATATTTGGATGGGATAAAGCGGCATATGAGCTGCACTTCATCCTGCTCCTTTTTGCATGTTTTTTTTGTTTTTATTTGATGGGGTTTTTTTTGTTTTGTTTTAAATGTTGATATTTTAAATAAAAATAAACCATGTATTCAGTATGTTTCCATTAGTGTGTAATTGCTTGAAAATGAAATGGCACTTGTGTTTTGACTGATTTGAATGAACTGTTTGTTTCCACAGAGGAACTGGGTTTCCTTTCACAGCCTCTTCTTTTCTGTTGTATCCAGTGTTAGAGTTCATTGCTTTTACTACATCTGTGGACCTGAGTTAATATCCCCTTAACTAAAATCCCCTGGAACAAGAGAATTCTATTTTTACTTTTTTATTTATTTTTTTCAAGCACTGGGATATTCAGTTGGTTAGAATGTGCTTCACCATTTTTGCAGTTCCACTCTGTTGTAAATATATATATAGTCTGTATAGGTATAATAATCATTTTGTGCTCTGTCTATCCATTCAACGACAAAATCACATTATCTGAAGAATGCATTGAGATATCTACACCAAATTTATACTGTGAAAATAAATGATTCCGCATTTTATATTATATATTGAAAGCATAATTAACTCTAGCAGTGCTAAATTGCCAGTTGCTTGGATTTTGCAGCACCTTAAGGCACTTATAGCAAGGGCAGACTTGAATCAGCAGGACCTGTTTCCAGATCTACAATACATGGCATTGGCAGAAACTTTCAACAGACACTATATTTGACCAAGGGGTAAAGTGCACAGCATGTTATGTTTATTACTATTATTATTTTTTATTTGATATTGTTTGGGGTTTTTAACACCATCTTTATGCAAGTACACTTTTTCTTGCACTTTATTCTGTTGCTGCCTTGACCGTTGAATTTCCCCACTGTGGGATCAATAAAGTCTAATATAATATAATATAATATAATATAATATAATATAATATAATATAATATAATATAATATTATATAATATAATATAATTAGATGCCACTAAATATCCAGAACCTTTAGTAACTTGTGTTTCAGCTCATGGACATGCCCTACATTATATTTCCCTCTTCACACACAGAGCACAGATTTATTCACGTTTCTACATATTCATTTTTCCTAATATCCTGTGATAATCTATACTGTAATACTGGAAAGTCTCAGAGTGTCTGTTTGTCTGTGTATCTGTGCGGTTCTGAGAAATTGAGACGTTTTTTAACTGGCCAACTTGGTACTTACAGTTGAGGAATAGTCCCATAGTCCTCCACATTAAATATCTTTTTTCTTTGAAATTCCTTTTTTTAAAGTCAGGGGGGACTGACTTAATTCACATTGCTAAGCAGTTGTGAGGGGGAGGGACAGGAAGCAGCCTTGCATGTCCTGTCAGCCTTGCGTGACGGGTAACAAAGTTAAGAACAGCAATGACGCATTTACGGTCAGGGAAGAATTTTTTGGGGAGATATTAGTAATTTTAGATTACAATAGCCTTACAATCACATTGTTATGCCCATGACAGTTAATGGGAAGCGCAGTACCATGCTGCATGATGGAAAATGAAGTTGAAAACAGGAAAAACATTTTTATTAACTTCAGTCACTAGATATCGGTATTAATATATTAACTGTCATTTAAATTTTAAAAAATGATTTACCAAACAATTACTTCAGTACTTATAAAATATAGACTAACATATTTTCCAAAAAGTCAGCTCTCCCCAGCGTAAAACCCACCACATCTAGAACCTGTGGTTCCCCACAGGTTGCTAGTATCTTATAATATCCTATATCCTGAGACTCTGATATGCAGTAAAACAGCAGAATAACTAAAATGTATTGACCTTTATATTGATCCAAAGCAAATGTTTTAGTCAGGGGTCCCAGATGGATATTAAGTGTTTTTGTTTTTTCTGATTATCCTCAGTTGTAAAGCAGATGACCAGATAACCCAAGCAGACCTCTCTACCTGTGTGTTTTTGCTGGTGCATGCATTGTGAGTCCATTTGTCATTGTACTCCAGTGACTTTGCCTTAATTCATAATTAAATCCATATAAATCAGGGCCATCGGTCACGGCTGTGATGTGAAGGACTAAATGACAGTTGAACGACTGCAGGGCTATTTTAGGGTCAGACTGACCTAACAGGTGCACACATTCATCACTCATATTCAACTCACAATTATTTCCCCTCCATAGATTTCCCTCTATTTTTCTGACTTTCAGCTCTCGGGTCTTTCTTCTTCTACTTGACAGAGAATATTTATAGATCTTTAGAATGTGGAATACTTTTTTCTTCTTTTTTTTCAAAAAGAGGAAAAAATGCAGAGAAGTAATTGGTGAATGTTTGTATGAGTGTGTGTGCGTGAATGGGTGAATGTGAGGCTTTGTAAAGAGCTTTGGACACCATGACGGTGTAGAAAATGCACTATACAAGTGCAGTCCATTTGCCATTTACCAATGTGTGCAAACACATCGTTTTCCTCATATTATAATTGCCGAAGTCATCTACTATATGGACAAAAGTATGTGGACCTCTTGAATTCAGGTGTTTCTTTTCTAACAGGGGTCTGGGATACAAAACAATAATGACAAATGTCATAATATAGTTTTATATTGGGATAAATATCATTGCATTGGTTAGTTTGGTTTAAATTCTTATCTTTGCTTCCAAAATGCCTCAGAGATGGTTTTTACTCCATTTCTCTCAACATTGATTGATTCATGCTCTGACTGTAAATAATAATTTTCTACCACAACTAACCATCTACTTTCTTCACATCTCACTGAGGAAGAAAAATCTCCCATTAAACTTTAAGGAAATATTCATGTTTCTAAACTATATGGACAAAAATATTGGGACACATCATGTCTACAGCTGTAAGATGTCCTGTTCATGAGGATTAGACATAGAAACATCAGTATTAATAATCAATGTAATGAATATTTTTGTCCATATAGTTTTATAAACATCAACATTTCCTTACACGTGCCCTGTCACACGTATTCCATTACTTTTGTGGTAATGTCTGAAATTCTACCATGGATTCTGTAACATTTTTGGTGGAAAAAAAGCCTTGGTTACCAAGTTTCAAGCCATTCTAACGTGGTATAGAAGCCTGCTGGAAGACTCAGCTTGATTTGCGTCAGTTGTGAATATTCAACATGCTAATCTGCTTGACTCTGATTGGCTAACAGCTAGTCAATGAGAACATGGCTTTTCAGCATCCTTTACCCTGTGCAACAAGTAGAGGAAGTGGCATAAACCAAAAGTGAAACTTAACATGCTTTGAAATGTGCCTGTCTTGTACAGCAGACCTTACATGGAATTTTCACAACTTCTAACCTGTATCCACTGGACCCCCTCCACTGCTCTATGAGCCCCCCAGGAATGCTGGGTCCCAAGAAGTTGTCAAGCCCCCCCCCCCACAAACACACTTTACGGCGCCCCAGCTTGCTTGTATACAAAAACTGCCACTGGGCTAGACAAATTATGTGGGCGTGGTCTCACCTTGGCGTGCTCATGAATAGTAATGAGCTCAGGTATTAACACGTCACACTGACCAGCTTTTCTAGTTGACCTGATTTCTACACTTATTTCTTTTCAGTGGCAATAGCAGACAGAGGAGGTAGAGGTTCATTTTCAAATTCACTCCATAACACAAACGCCTATGGACCAAACATATTAAAAAAAAAAAAAAAAAAAAACATTTTGTGTGGGAGGGCACCTTTAAAGTTTAATGGGAGATTTTTCTTCTTCAGTGAGATGTGAAGAAAGTAGATGGTTAGTTGTGGTAGAAAATTATTATTTACAGTCAGGGCACGAAAAACATTTTAGAAATTTAGAGGTAGAACATTTAAAATCATAGTCATAAATTAAAAAAAATATCAATGTTGAGAGAAATTAAGTCAAAACCATCTCTGAGGCATTTTGGAAACAAAGATAACAATTTAAACCAAACTAACCAATGCAATGATAGTTATCCCAATATAAAACTATATTATGAAATTTGTCATTATTGTTTTGTATCCCAGACCCCTGTTAGAAAAGAAACACCTGAATTTAACGGGTCCACATACTTTTGTCCATATAGTGGATGACTTAGGTAATTATGATATGAGGATAAGGATAAGACAACATCATGGTGAAATGACGGTGTTTCCACATTCACCACAGACACCATGGATGTAAACAAAATATTTGAGTACTGATGCTGCTGCAAAGATAACAAACTGTATTTGACCTCAATTATTTCACTTTATTGGTCGAATTAGTGGAACAAAAGGTCTTAAAAACAGTTTAGATCTTGGGTCTTTAAGAGTTTTTCATCCTCAAAGTTACAGACTGCAGACGGACGAGGCAGAGCCTGGCAGGTCATACAAATGTAAAACCACGTATGTTACAGTGACGCACATGCAACAGATGGAGACAATGACTCCAACCAACAGGCTGATGTCGGTGTCACCACACGCCAAAGTCTGAAAAACCTGCCAATAGGATGTTACAGTTGGACGTCGCAGTGCTCTCAACAACATGTGTTATGTCATTTGTCTGGAATGAAATGTTCTGCCAAGTGGAAAACGACACAACATGAAGTCAACAAACGTCAGTGTTTGAATTAAATGAACGTTAACTTTATCCAGTCACAGTCAAGTATACTTTAAAATAAGTCCATATTTTTCATTTAGTATTCCAGTTTAGGCTTTGATTTCAGTGAGTTAGTTTTCACACATTGTCACACATGGAAGTAAAGGTTTGATTTAGATTTCATGTTAGCTTGATATTTTGAAATATTACAAAATAGATGTTTATTTATTTTAAATGTATTTATTTGTTAAAGGTTTCGTATAATGAAAAGACATTTATATCACTAACACTGGGAGGAAATTAAAGGTAAGATTTATTTTGATTAATCGTTTTTTCATTGATAATTTTAGTTTAGTTCAGTGGTTCTGAACTGGGCCAGGTTCAGGACTCACTATCTCCCCTCAAAGACAAGACTCAAACTGATCAAAGTTAAACTTCTCAAATGTATTTAATACAAAGATGGTGTGTTTTGAACCTGAGATAATACAGAATATCACAGTATGAAAACACAGAAGTCAAGTTTAATGACAAACCAAACTGAACAGCAGGTGGTGATGATAAATATGGAAATATTCCCTTTAACATTAAATTAGATCCATTTGGACCAAAACTAAAATGTGAACTCGGTTAAAAATGTTAAGTTCATGTAGTCACTTATTGAAGAATTAAGCACACTGAAATTTTGTCCAATGGAGATAAAACCATATCTGATGGAGTCATTGTCATACCTGAATTTCTCCATGATATGAATAGAAACTTTTGGTTCTTCTTTTATCCTGTTAAATGTCTGGTATTAATTATCATTACAGTGCATTACCGCCACCTACTGTTGGGGAGTATGAATGGACAGGGTTCAGCTCCATAAAAAATAAAGCACAGGATTGGTTTATTAACATTATTTTTTGCCCAGACAAAGACCCATGACCCACTGAAAACAGGTTTGATACCCACTTTTGGGTCGCGACCCACCAGTTGAGAATCACTGTATTAGTTCCTTTGTTTTCATATTGCAGTTTTGTTAGTGGATTCATACATCCTTTTGTTACAATATACAGTACATTTGCTGCATTTTTCCTCATAGATGACCATGTGTCTAATGTTTTTATTTTAGCTCATTATTAAGTCTTGAGTAATTCCCTACATTTTGTCAGAAAGTTTGGATTATTGTGAGAATTGTTTTTTACTACCCATAACCCATAACTTCCTGCTTCTCATAACTGATACCGATAACAAACAATAATAGTTCCCATTCTTCAAATTCTTTTATTATTATTTCAAGTCATTGGTAAAACTCAGCTGATAGTCAAATAAAGGCTTCTACAGAACCAAAAACATATGGCTGCTTGAAATGGATGATAGACCAAGGGTTTTCAGTTATTTACTATTTATGTACACATACATAATTTGGTGATGATTGACCACTGTTTTTGGACATCAGGCTTCGTTAAGCTTTTTCTCTATAATGTGCATCTATGGCGAGGAAAAGGCTTAATGTGGACAACATCTGTGAAATTGGGGTTGTCGTGATTTTTGCAGAGGTGAAAGTGGGCATGACTAGAGATGTCCTCACAAACTTTGGTGATGATTGATCACTGTTCTCGGGCATTAAGCTACATTAAGCTTTTTTTGACATTAAGCGTTTTAGAATGTCCCTCTTCTTCTGCTGCTGTCAGACCAAAACAGCGGCCGCAACCACTTGATCTACCGCTTAGTCTTGCAGCTGTAGCAGAGACTGTATTCACACCTGGAACATCCTTTGGTTCAACTATTTGGTTTAGATTGAATGCGGACTTTATTTTTTTCATTTGGGTCTAATCACATTCTCATTGCACTTTTTGCTAGTGGACCAAAATTTGTAAACAGCCACACGCATGTGACGAACTGCGCTGGCATTGGACATAGTATGAATGTGAGAGCGAATGAATAATGGATTAATCATGTAAAGTGCTTTGGGTGCCTTGAAAAGCGCTATAGAAATCTAATCCATTATTGTTATTATTATTATTGTTAGAAAGTTTGGGGGTGGGGTCAATCAGAGACAGCGGGTGTTGATGAAAACAAACAAGGAGGTTCTATATGACCACTGACCAAATGTCAATGAGACATTCAATCTCCTCATTGCTCCACATCTGTCCATGGCTCATGGCTGCTGCTATTAGCTTTGGCTACACATGCGGCTCGGGCACTTCCAGTTTTGTTGATTACCCACAATGCCATGCAGCTACAGTGGCTTGTCAAGAACAAAATGGTGCATGGTTCCTTGGTTTGTTTCCGTTGAGGTCAGGTATATTCACAGAATATAGAGTCCATTTGGAAACATACAATCCACTTGTTTGGTTTGAATCAGAGTTTGCATGTTTGTATTCACACCTAAAAAAAAGTCTGGACTTTCCAGGGAAACAAGCACTGGTCTGTTTTAAATGGACCAAACGAAGTAGGTCTGAATATACCCTAAGTAACTGAAAATCTTTTTACTTACAAATAATTTACTGATCCAGACCTTCACTTCTTCTTGGTTTTTATGGCGGTTAGCAAGGCAACAATGTGCATTGTGTATTGTGCAATGTGCAAAATCTAAGCAAATTAAATTTATTATCATGTGCTCTATTTCTTGGTGAAAACTTTAATTATCAGAATTATCTGTATGATGTAATTTTTTTTTCAATATTGGATCAATAATTATTGGTGCCTATAGTTATTGTGCATCCCTAATTAGTTTTATAGATAAGTTGAACACGTACAAACACTGCTGTGCTTACTTTACCCGGATACGGATTTATCAGTATCAAACAGGTAACATTTGACCAAAAAGCTCACCATCCCTAAAATCCGTCTATCTTTTCTTTGGTTAAACGTGTCTTAAACCTCTGGCTAAGTGCCGTTGATGTTCTATTAACTGTTTTCCACTGTGAAGCTGCCAGAAGTAGAAGTTGCTTAGTGCAGCTGCAAGTGACCTGATGTCCTTTAAAAAAAAAAAAAAGTCATAATATTTAATATGTCCCATCAATCATCCGGTCAGGTTAAATGGCATTTTTATAATGTGCATATCTCATTTCAGAAGAAAACCTTTCATATAACCTTCCAGTAGCCGTGTGAAAGGTGACACTGTGACACAAACCAGGCTGAAAATATGAGGTTTCACATTTATTTTAGAATTGCAGTCAGATTACAAAAGTAAGGGTCAATTATTTTCTGCTCTTTATATTGTTGCATGAGTTTCTAGGGCGAGCTTCAACTGTAACTGTAGGAAACTTCTTTAAACATGATAAAATGACTGTGGATTTGCATCTTTGGCAGGGTAATCAGAAAAGGCTGTTTGCATTGCAGAGTGTTTTCTTAACTGGGTCAATGTTAGAACATCACAGTCCATATAAATATAGCCACAGAGATGGGAGTGTGTGTGCAACCGAGCTGGTGGTGCATTTATTGAACTGCATCTGCTCTGAAAAAGGCCATGTTACTCACAGAAGTGTCACAAATGTGAGTAATGTTCTGTAGACAAAGCAGATTTAAAGCAGCGATGATGAGGAGTGAATGTAGCCCATGGTGTCAAAGGTTTGTTTGTGTGTATGTTTTTACAGCATGACAAGTCTGGACAGCTGCACACACACCCCCACACACACCCCCCTTAATGTCACCCATAAGGACCCGAACCCAACAGCATCTACAGATGTGACTGTTTAATACCTGCTGATCCACCAATCCTATCAGTGCACTAGTGCTACAACCTGGAACACTACATCTCTCCTGTTTAAGGTTAATGTATATTGTGCATCATCCCTGTCTAGATAAATAAATTAAATCAATGAAAACATGTAAATAATTGGTGTAAAATGTACAGAAACTAAAATGAGACTAAAATAATCAAATAACCTTGAAATATGGCATAAAAGTGAACAAATACTTCTAAAGTGAGGAGAAAATTAAGAAAATACTTCAAAAATTAGCAGAGTTCATAGTTTATGTAACATCCAGAACCCTGCATTTAGTCTGTTAACCCTCAAAAACCAAAACCATCTACTGATGTAACTGTTTAATAACTGCTGATTCACTAATCCTATCAATCCATGTAAATAATTGGTGTAAAATACAGTTATTCATCTTTTCATGGTCATCAGATATGACCCATTGGGAAATTCAGAGGCTCCATAGGGAACATGGAAACAACGTCATCTTCTACAACATTTGATTCACCAGTAAAACCCATGGAGTTGGATCAATGACAGTAGATGGAAATGAACAAAAAAAGAAGAAGAAGAAAATAAGCAATAAAATGAACCAAAATAGTCAATGATCAATAAAATGAACAAAAAATGAATAATAAATCAACAAAATAATAGGTAACACGAACAAAAAAAGGCACAAACTAAACAAAATTGAAAAAGGCAAGAAAATGAACAAAACAAATAAAATAACATGTAAAATGAATAAAAATGAACAAGAAAATTCACAAAATAACATGGAAAAAATACGCAAGAAAATGAACATAATCAGTTTTTTAAAAATTAACAAACATAATAAGCAACAAGAACAAAATAAGCCACAAACTGAATGGATGGAATGTTGGACACACTTCAGTCAATGATATATTTGACTGAAAAAGTCACTTTTTTGATATAATAATCTTTGAATTTAGTCTGAGCGTTAATGAACATCTACATGATCAATGAATTAAATATAGAAAAATACATGATTTTCACTTCAGAATGAAAAATGCAGAGGGTTATATTATAATAAACTGTGATAAATCACTTGGGAAAGACAAAACAAAGTAATGTGGATGTTGGGACATAATAGTTGTGTGTCTTTAAGGCAGGGCCGGACTGACACTCATTTTCAGCCCTGGAGTTTCATACCTCAGACCGGCCCACTTTAGATCACGACCGATTATTATTAAAATCATGCAATTATAACCTTACATGTTAGGTCTACACACTGTTCTGCAAAGCCTTCTAATTCAGTGTATTTTCTAAAATATTTCCAATTCAGCGCAAGTAAAGGTTGCTTCACAATGTGGATTTATTTCAACAGTGAGTGCACATTGACATCTCCAACATTATTATTCCTCACAACACAACAATAACAGAATCTATATTTTTGTTCTTATAAGTGTTAACATTTTTCAAACCTTTAAAATGTTTGAAATGAAATGAAAGTATAAAAATATTAAAAATTAAAAAAAAAAATAAAAATAAAGTTTGCTGCACTTTCTAATAAATATTATTTTTATATCCTCTGCAACAAAAGATTTCCATCACAACTAACTTGCGGTTTGTTCCATCGATGCTATTGAAAACTTTTGGTATAGTGATATTAGGGGTTTGATGAGGATGATAAGAAAAAAATGTGTATCCTGTGACTGAGGGTGAGCAAAGCAATCAAAGCTAACAACAGACTCCTCTTCATCTGTGTCATTTGTGCCTAGTGGTTCAGGGTTGTGCTGCTGAGCTGCTCCTCTGTCATCAGTAGACTCTGCTCTCCCTTTCACTCTTCCTCCAGTTTCTCTAGACTCGCCTGCACCTGGATCACAATAAAAAATAATATCTACAGACATTTGGACTTACTTAACCAATTCTTTACACTGGCTAAATATGCAGGCTTATTTAATATTACTTTATGCTATTGCCTTTCAGTTGTGGGCTTTGTGTATTTACTGTCTCACTTTTGATAATAAAAAATAGGCCAGTATTATCGTTTGGGTCTAGAAAGTGGTTTTACTGGAACTAATGCTTGTTGACACAGTCTGTTCCAACAGCTCACCTTTTCCTTCCATCCTGACAGGAACAATCCCCTCATCACTACTGGCTCCTGGCTCTGCTTCTGACACTAAAGCACAGTTTAAAAATGGTCATAATTCTCAGCACAAATCTTCTATTTTCAAAGCCTTGGTGTCAGTTTCATCCATGTAGTGCTGAATCCTGGAGCATCTCAGAGCACCTTTCATATTGAACAGGCCTACACCATACTCTTCATTGTAGTCTATTTATTCTAATAATCTTTCCTCTCTGAGCAGTCCTACCTGCCCACTCTGGACTTGTGGACTCATGGCTGGTGTCTGCTGCTGGATCTGCTTTCTGAATCTGAGGAGCTACAAGACAAAGTTTCCCACTTACGTGTCGTTGCATCATACTATTATTTAAATGACATAACGTTATGTTCCACGCCACAATGCCACATAATTCACTGACTCGATAATTAACTAACTTGAAAGGTGGTTTACCCAGTTCATCGTCCTTATTAGTTGTTTCCAACCGGGAGGTCGTTTTTGTGAAAAAGTTGCAGATTTTGTCACATTTGGCTGCGTTTGCTTCCAGAGCTTTCCTCTTTTTAATTCTTGCCTTCTCCACACCACCTTTGCTCTTTCTATTATCCATGTCTCAAACAGCAAACACAGCTGAGCATCGACATAGCCTACAGAGCACAGATCGTAAAAGCTCCACAGCTACAGTATAGAGCTGCTAACCGTATGCAAGGAGATGTTACGTCAGGTGTGTCCGCAAAAAAAACAGGAAGAAAACAAACAGTTTACTAGTAGAGGGGGTGGGGCCCAGGAACAGCAGCTGCAGATTACGTGGTCAACTCAGTGCTATGACTGAACACCGGCCCCCAAAAAATAAATAAATAAAATATTAAATACATATTTAAAGTGAACTCCGGCCCTCGCAGCCCAAATATTATACCGGCCCACCGGGAATTGTCCCGGTCCTCCCGATTGGCCAGTCCGGGCCTGCTTTAAGGGTTAAAACGCTCACTCTGGGTTGGACACAATGTGAGTGTTCTATAGCTCCCACATCACCTGATGGGTCAGCTGACTCCCTTGATGTTACACATGCCCAGTCTCATTGAGGACACCATACTGGTGACCGTTGGGTAATGATTAGCAGGTAGATGGCGCTGTGCTGTGTTTACCTGTTGGCCCTGGTCCATCCAGGTTTTTCGGTTTTCACCACCATCAAAAACAGGCACAAATAGGTTAAGTGTCCTGCCGGTGTCCCTGACCATGGTACTGATGAAGATCTGGTCCCCAAAAGCCTTCTAATGAGTGAGTGTGTGCTGTATGCTGATACTAATTCTGTTGCGTGTGTGTGAACTAGGATGGGTGAAATACAGGGACTTTCCCTACGGGCAGAAAGGGAGTTATCCTTTATATGTATTAGTCCCTTCAGAAAAACATGATTATGTGATCACATAATTCAATGTATAATCAAGAAATTAGCGCACATAATACAGGGATCCACATTTTTTCAAAAGGGGCACATATTCATCGCAATATTGGCATATTTCCGAGCAAAATACATGAAATATGTGGGGCTTGCATGATTTCATAATCCCTGCATTTTTCCACGTAAAGTTTAAAAAATATTGCATTGTAACTTGACACAGGTAGTGATGTAATATGCGACGTGCAAGGTCATCGACTCGTGCGTCCACAGAAGGCAAACCAGTGTTGCTAACTCGGCAACTTCCTTAATAAATCTGACGACTTTTCAAGTCCACTTGGTGACTTTTTCTTTCAAAAGTGATTACCAACCAACTTAGCAACTTTTTCTGGTGTTATTGGAGACTTTTTGGGTGTTTTCAAAACTCTGACGTGAAAGCATGTATCATTCTGCAGTTAGTCCTCATTGAGCCACGGGTGCTGATGTAAGCCCCTCCCCTGTCCCAAAGCACTCACAGGCAGCTTATCATATGATGTAATTAGACATTTTTCATTAAACAGTAGACTAGTTAGGACAGGGTGTGGGAGAAGAATCAGTTTTTTTCATTGAAACGCATGGTTTTCCAGTTCCCGCATATTTTTGCAACTTTGCATATATATATATATATATATATATATATATATATTGAACATGGTATGGAGTATGGAGGGTTTCATGTGATTTTATGCAGTGAAATTGCAGGAATTTGTAAAAAAAAAAAAAAAAAAAAAAAAAAAATATATATATATATATATATATATATATATATATATATTTTTTTTTTTTTTTTTTTTTTACAAATTCCTGCAATTTCACTGCATAAAATCACATGAAACCCTCCATACTCCAACACATAATCAAGGATTTCCTGCCTGCATTTTTCTGAAGAATGCAGAAAGAGTGATTTACTGTGATGTTACTAATTCCTCAAAGTCTCCAGCTGTTTTTTTGTTTTTTTCTTTTCCCTGCCTCCTGAAACTTTGCAAACTTTAATTTGAGGGTGCAGGACATTTGTTATTGTTTTTTTTAAACGTTTGTTTTTTATGGTTCTACGGGGGTTTGACCCCTCTAGAACCAGCCTCGGGACGAACATGGATGAATGAATCCTATCAAACTTGTATCGAGCATGTTTCATATTTCTATTGAGGAAAAGTTATATCGTGTTATATATCATTATCATTTTATCGCCCAGCCCTACTGGTAGGTCAATCCATATGATGGAAGCCAGCAAAACTACTTCGTGGTCAGTCGAGGAGATTCAAACATTTCTGTCCATGGTGGCCGATGAAAAATTTCAGCATGAGCTTGACGGGGCAACACACAATGAGCGAGTTTATCAGCAACTCTCTGAGCAGACATCACAGAGTTATGCACAGTGTCTCTATGATCTCCAGGTACTCTAAAGTTGGTAGTATCCTGTAATGGAAACTGTCTTCAGGAATAGTACCTGGTACCTGAGTCGAGTCAAGTCAAGTTGAGCCAGTTCCACATAGTGGAAACTCAGCATTTGTGTAGGAGTTCCAACCCAAACCCAGAAGTTCTATAGTGTCAGTGCAGGCAAGACAGATGCTCTGAAGTGATGACGAAAGTGTAATTGAACCTATTGTGAGTTGTTGTACCACCATTATGTGTGAGAGTGTCCCGGACTCTACTACAGATTGAATCCCACTCATATGTTGGTAAATTCCCAGGAGAGTCCATGTTCAATTCTTCATTCCAGCCTGTCATCTGCTTTATCAGTCAGTGTGTGTGTGTGTGTGTGTGTGTAGGTGTGTGTGTGTGTGTGTGTGTGTGTGTTTCCATCTGAATAATGATTCTGTGACTCTGTTCAGAGGCAGTGATAGAAGATGCACATAACATAACAAACAAAAACAACAGATGAATAGAACTGAAAAACAGCAGCAAAACACAAAGCACTGAACTCAAAGGAGTATTACTACTAGTAAAATTAGTAGTAGTAGTAGTAGTAGTATTTCTGTCTGTGTAAATTTTTGTGACTGACTGACTGTCCATGTACACCAGATCAAATGTCAAACAGCAGGAGGACACGGTGGACAACACATCGTCCTCAGGCTTAAACATCCCATCATTTCCAGTCTGATCTGCACAATATGTACATATTGTCTTCAAACCACTGGTGGGCGGAGCCATCTGAATACCAATAGTATTGATACTAAGGTTAAAACCACTATTAGAGATGTAATGATATGAAAATTTAATATCACGGTTATTGTGACCAAAATTATCACAGTTGTCATTATTATCACAGTATTGTAGAAATGTGCTCAAAATGTTCAAAAAGTTCTTATACACCCATTGAAATAATTTAACCAAGATTTATTTTGAAAAAAAAAAAATAATAAATAAATAACACACACACACACAATCCCCCTTCACAAAGACTGGTAATCGTTACATCCTTAATCAGTATCTGATCAATACCAGCCTGATGAAAGTGGTATTTTTGGTGCAGTTTCTCTTCTATACGTTCAGTAAATGAATGATGAAAAACCACCACAATATCATGTTTGGGCCTCGAAGAGATGTAGACGTGTTTCACAGAGATCCCCCACATTGACAAATTTAGTCAGCAAGAACTTTTCTTTACATTTCAACCCATACGGGAATTGTGCAAGTTTGAACAACGTGAGGATTCATCTGGGTTTTATTTATGCTCACCACCTTTGGCCTTTTAAACCATAGCACCGCCAAAGACTGCTAACATGAAAGGTAACAAAGCAACATCAGAGACTAGCCCAGAACAGACAGCCTTGGAAACTTTACTGCATGAAATTAAGTCCATGAAAATTGAACTGCTGGCCAAAAAGGCAGAGAAGCAGAATGAGGAAATGCACAGCCAAATCAGCAGTTTGAGAGATGAAATGAAAGCAGCTGTTGATCAGGCTAACAGCAGAGCTAAAAAGCTAGAGGAGTGTGGTGTCAAAAACCAGTATGTTAATCAAAGTATTCATTTTATATTCAAAAGTATTCATTTTATAATCAAAGTATTAATTTCATAATCAAAAATATTCATTTGCATGCCATAAGTTAAATTTCAGTACAATGTGACAATTGTAACAGAGTGGCTGACTTTTTTCCTGGGAGACCCACAAAAAGAATGAAAATGTGCAGTCATTGAAGGAACACGTGAATTTATGCAAAGTTACAAAATGGGGCGGGCAGAATGAACATGTGAGCTCATGGAAAGTTCCGGAAACCATGGTGTGCAAAAGGAGTACATGTGAGTGGAAATTTTTGAACATTCTGGGAAGTACTTTACATTTTCCGGGAAAAAGTTACATATTTATATATGTTTGACCAATCCTGACCGACATCAAAGAAACCTCACCCTATCAGGGACAAGCTGAGAGGGGGGTTTCCGACGTAACAAGATTAATGTTCAAAATATGATAAAAATGGGTATGGTTTGTAGCTAAACCCAACCTACTTTTGATGGTATAAAAGTGGTCTCCCAGAGCGAAAAAGTCAGTTGTTTCTGCAGATGTCAACATCAGTGTTTATTTTGTGTATGAATAAACACTTTATGTGGCTCGAATTCTGCTCGATCTCTGAGTTTGTCTTTGGCTCTGTGTGACAAAGTTCCACTACATACAGTCGTCCTCAAAATTATTCATACCCCTGCCATTTTTTGTAACTTTTTGTTTTTGTGATGAAATGAATGAGTTTTGTCAAGTTTGTTTGTGACTTATATGTGATACACAAGAGAGGAAATAAGAACAAATGATACTTGGAGAAATACTTTATTTCAGGAGTATTTTATTAGAGGATTTCTAAAAAACGCCATGTTCAAAATTATTCATACCCTAGGTTTATTAAGTCCAAAGTCTTTTCTTAATAGTCAATAGAGTAGCCTTTTTTCTTGATAATGGTTCCTGTAAGTGTCCATAAGTTCTCTTCTGTCTCCTGTGGGGTTTTGGTCCACTCTTCCTGGACCAAAGCCTCCAGCTGGGTCCGGTTGGATGGTCACCTACCCATCACTCTGGTCTTTAGCTCCCTCCACAGATCCTCTAAATGATTTAGGTTAGGACTTTGACTGGGTCATGTCCTTGAACCACTACTGCACTACCTTGGTGGTATGCTTGGGGTCAGTGTCCTGCTGGGACATCCAATCAGGACCAGTCTAGAGTTTCTCAGCACTTTCACGCTGTCATCCAGGACGTTGATATAATTACGTTAAATTCATGATGCCTTGTAACTTCATGTTAGGACAGATTGTACGAGTACTGGACCCAGATGCAAGACCCTCAGACAGGAGTACAATTAAAATGGATTTAATAGAAATAATCAGAGTAACAGGTTCACACAGAATGGTAATGAATGTATCTTCAGCTGGACTGAGATGGGGAATCGTCTCGGCTTCGGATCTTAAGTGAACCTCGTTACGGCCCAGGTCGGGAGCACACGAGGGGAACCCGACAATAGTCCAGGCAGGGGTCAAAACCAGGAAAAGGCACCAAGGCGGAGGAACAGACAGGGGTCAGGCGTATTCTCAGGTGTGATGGACAAACCAGGTCGAAGACAGACGAGCAGGCAGACGAGGAACAGGCAGAGTCGGAGGTCGATGGGCAAACAGGTCACAACAGGCAGGCAGGATCAAAAAACGCTGGTAAGTTATCATACCAAGGGTTGAAAACGAACTGGCAACGAACAGGGGGAAACACAGGGTTTAAATACACAAGAGGGCGGGAAGACAATTGGACACAGGTGGAGACAATCAGGGAGGAGGCAGGTAATCAGGGCAAAGGTGAACACAAAGAGGAAGTAAAGACACCAGACAAGACACATGAGGGAAACTAACAAAATAAAACAGGAAACACACAAAACAAGAAAAAATCCAGGGACTGATATGACACTTCATGAGGTTTCCAGTGCCACTAGCAGAGAAGCATCCTAGCATTATAGGTTATAACCATAGCATTATGTTGCCACCAAAATAACCGAGGTATGAAGGTATCACAGACAACCATCCAGCCAGTATTGCACAAAGGAGTTCTCCATGGATGCAGACACAGGAAGATGGCATGACTCAGGATGAAACATCAGGAGGCTCATCTGGCATTTCCTAGAGCTCTTCTTAACCAAGATCCAAGCTTTTGGTCATCAATCCAGTGATTTGATGAAACAAAGATGGAGTTGTTTGGCCACATGGATGTTGACTGCATCTGAAGGAAGCAAGGAGAAGAACACAAGCTGAACACAGCCCCAACCATCAAGCATGGTGGTGGCAACATAATGCTATGGGGTTGCTTTTCTGCTAGTGGCACCGAGAACCTCATCAAGATACAGGGCATCATGAAAAAGGAGGATTATATCAACATCCTGGATGACAATGTGGAAGTGTCTGCTGAGAAACTCTAGATTGGTCCTGACTGGACGTCCCAGCAGGACACTGACCCCAAGCATACCATCAAGGTAGTGCAGTAGTGGTTCAAGGACATGACCCAGTCAAAGCTCTGACCTAAATCATATAGAGAATCTGTGGAGGGAGCCAAAGACTAGCGTGATGGATAGGAAACCATCCAACCGGACCCAGCTGGAGGCTTTGGTCCTGGAAGAGTGGACCAAAACCCCACAGGAGACAGAAGAGAACCTGTGGACACTTACAGGAACCATTATCAAGAACAAAGGCTATTCTACTGACTATTAAGAAAAGACTTTGGACTTAGTAAACCTAGGGTATGAATAATTTTGAACGTGGCATTTTTTTTTAAATCCTCTAATAAAATACTCCTGAAATAAAGTATTTCTCCAAGTATCATTTGTTCTTATTTCCTCTCTTGTGTATCACATATAAGTCACAAACAAACTTGACAAAACTCATTCATTTCATCACAAAAACAAAAAGTTACAAAAAAAATGGCAGGGGTATGAATAATTTTGAGGACGACTGTAGATGGGAGCACAGACATAAATACAACTGGAGAGGAGCGTCAAAGAGACCAGAGATTTCTCCCACTTACGATCGTAAATTTTACACGACAGGAGCATGCCGATGGCTTGGAAATGACAGCTAACTCTCACTCGTGGTTTTGCTAATCTGCAGCAAGAAGTGGTAGACTTAAGGAAAGTAGCTGTGGGCTTACTGGCAAAGACTGAAGACTTCGGCTAAGTTTAGACTGCAGGCAAACGTGGCCCAAATCTGATTTCTTTGCCCATATATGACCTGTATCTGTTCTGTTAAAGACAGTTTGAACAGCAAAAATCCAATTTTTTCAAATCCGACCCGATTTTTAGTTTGTTTGTCTATTTGTCTGTCTGTTAGCAAGATAATTCAAAAAGTTATCGAAGGATTTTGATGAAATTTTCAGGAAATGTTGATACTGGCACAAGGAACAAATGATTACATTATGGTAGTGATTGGGGGGGTGACTGGCTTGGCAGAGGTCTGCGGTCTCCGAGTGCTTTTCTAGTTTTCTAGTTCTACATGATTCCTACAGCAGATGTGTACCAATCGGAGGGTTGTCAGTTTGATGCCTGACCTCTGTCCACATATCAAAGTGTTCTTGTGTCATATGACATGCTGTAAAGTCAGTGAGGTTGAAAAAATGGTGGGTATTTGGTGGCACCCCACAGTGTGGTCTGCCTCCCACCTGTGGCCCTCAGCTTACCTCTTTTATGAAGTTTAGTTTCTTTTCAGTTGGAGTGCTAATTATAAATTTGTATTAGTGATTTTAGATTTCTGTGAGGCTTTTATCTACTTGTAATAACATCCTTGAGCAAGACACTTCACCCACCTCGCCTCCAGTGTCACTCACACTGGTGTATAAATGTTCTGTGGTGGTCAGAGGGGCCATCTGGCTTGAATTGGCAGCCACACTTCCATCAGTCTGCCCTAGGACAGCCGTGGCTTCAAATGTAGTTTACCACCACCAGAGTGTGAATGTGAGAGTGAATGAATAATAGATCAGTGATGTAAAGCACTTTTGGTACCTTGAAAAGCGCTATAGAAATCTAATCCATTATTAGGGGCTCTGGGCACCAACACGAGCCACTCCTCCTCCAAATTACACACCAAAATGTGTGGGTTCATCAATGGTGTGCTATGACTCTTTATAGAGATTTGCAAATTTTTCTCAGTTATTTGCTAAAAACCTGCGAAACAAGTCACATAGAAATGAATGAGGAAAGAAAAAAATCAGCCAGAAAAGTCGCTACTACTTCACCGTATTTTCACCTAGAGACTTTATTTGAACTTTAAAACGTAGGCATTCTTGTCCTCTCTGTGGGAATGTTTTGGTATGAGAATGGGGTTTACAGTTTTCGATAGGCGAGTCTTCAAATATTCCAAGGTTGAGTGAAAATTGTAAAAATCTCAAAGTGCATGATGTCATAACGCTAGAGTGGAGGAGCAGCGAAAATTCACCTGAAAATTTTCTAAATAACTCACCCTCCCAGCCAAACAATACATAGAAGGCAAATGATCTTTTCCAAAAATGTAGCCACCATTCCTTGGATTCATATGAATCCACATTTGAAGACCTAGCTCTTTTTAAAGTGAAATGGCAGGCAGGGGTTTAGGCAGAAATCCCTTCGTCTCACCCATCTGAGCCAATGTTAATGGAATATTTTTTTGTCCTAGTGAAGTGACTGTTTTTACACTGCTGTAACTTGGACATTTCTCACAGTATGGGCCAAAAAAAATACATCTGTGTGTTCCCAGGTCTGTCTGCTGCTCACGATCATTTTAGTTTTCATCTGGCATTTACAGTTCTCCTGTAATTAGTAACTTTTTGGGAGCTGTTCCGAAGCCTCTCAGAGGCAGAAATCAGCTTCTCTGTGCCTGTGTCTAAGTGGTGCAGTGCTCATGGTAATCACCATGGTAACGGCAGATCTGGTCTGTGTCAGGTTCAGCTGATGAGAATACAGCTGATTAAAGCTATACCTACCGATGTGGCATTTCTCACAGCACCTAGTAAAAGTTTGAACATGAACAACCCACCTCCCTCCAAAGCCCCGCCCACTTCCCCCTGCCTGAGCTCTGAGGCTCCTCCTCCTCTCTCCTCCTCTCACCTGATGCGCGCAGAGGAAGCAGAGGCAGAGGTCCGGTCCGCTTTGGTGTGTCCGTGGACCCCTCCCTCAGTAATCAGATACATCATCCACCTGCCGCGGGCCCGCGGCCCCTGTTCCATCAGTAGACCCTGTATTTAAGGGTCTGGTCTGTGCAGCTGGGTCAGTGTCTTCACTGCACCACAGAGATGAGGTGACGCACTGTGACCACGTGGCCTCCGCGAATTTCCCATGGACTTTTGAGGTTTCATAGTCCATACATTTATCATTCAACATAATCCTACATTGTGTGACACCATGTACATGTACCTGTATGAGTCCCATGGTCATAAAAGCTGAGTTTTATGCAGACCTGTTTAGTCCAGTACAGCTGACTTCCAGACTTTTAACTCCATCCTACTTTCATCAGACTCCTGTTTGTTCTCCTTAGTTGTTGTTTCCGTTAATAAATCTGTTTTTTTCCTTCCACATGTGCATGTCAGTTCTATCCATTCACATCCTAGACAGTAGACTGTGGTCAGTGACAGGAGAAGCAGCACGAATGAAGCGTCACATTCAGAGGTACACATATCGGATGCGGGGATGGCGATAATGGATGATTGACAGGAGGCTCAGTCAGGTTTGGCCAATTATTTCATTCAGACCGAATAAAATAATTGGTCAGACTTTTATCAGAAATATATGAGAATTAAACATTTTTGAGTTTCAATACCTGGTGGATTTCTTTTACATTTTAGTTTGACACACACTTATTAGGAGCATTTTAAGATGACAAAAGAAAAGTGTAAAAATGCCACATCATACGGTATAGCTTTAAGGCTCCACAGAGGCACAGCCATACAACTGACAGGAAACCCACCATGTAGGCAATTCACATTCATTATAGACACACACATACAGCACACAGATGAAGCCAAAAACTGCTAAAATAAATAAATAAAAAATATTAAATAAAATAGAAAATAAATAAAGCTCAAAAACTTCACACAAATCCTCCATATGAAATGAATGACCCCACCTCGGATCACAGACACATGGAGCTGTTCAATTAAAGGAGCCTATTTAAACAATGCTTTAACAGGACTGACACAGACTGTGGGAGGCTTCTCATCTGATACAGGTCTGCAGAAAGTCTGTGGTGACGTCAGTCCACAAACACAGACACTAAGATCCAAACATCTCTGACTAATTCCTCATAAGGAATAAGTGCTCAGCTCAATCTCACACCCAGCTGATGACTCCAGAGCTGATTTTTAGAGCTGATCCAGAACCTCTGACCACACACACACACACACACACACACAGACGAAGGTCTTCAAGTATATCTAATAATAATTATTATTTTTATTATTAGTAGTAGTAGTAGTAGTAGTATGATTATTATCAATATACTACTAGTAATATGATTAATTATAAGTAATATAATATTGTTAATTATACAACTGTAATAATATATATATTGATTAAAAATTAACAACTGACATGTATGTCTAAGACATTAACTGTGTTTACATAGTGAGACAGAGACACTGTTTCATTGGATTCATTTCATTGTTTCTTTGTAGCACAGCCACAATTCATCTATAGTCATAATGTCACCTCAACGTGACGCTTGTTTAAAAAGTCATAAATAACATTACAAAACCTCTAACCCATATCTGTAATTTATCATTCCAATCTGGTCGTTTCCCAAATAAAATGAAAATGGAAAGGTCATTCAATTATATAAAAATGAGAGCAAACACAGCTACACAAATTACAGACCCTACCAAAGCAATTTTTCAAAATCTTAGAAAAACTCCTTAATTCCCGACTAGAAAAGTTTCTTGACAAACATCAGATAATTAATCAAGGTCAATACAGGTTTGAAACAAAAACAGCCACCTCAATGGCAATAATTGAAACAACAGTAGAAATCACTAATGCACTGAACCAAAAAAACATGAAGATGGAATCTTTATCAATCTTAAAGAGGCTTTTGATACAATCACTCAATCCTACTCAACAAACTTAAACTATATGGTATTGGAGGGGTTGGTTAAGAAGCTACTTTACAGGAAGGGTACAATATATTAAAATGACAATATTCATCCAAAAATCTTGGTATTTCTTGTGGTGTCACCCAGGCCTAAAGTGTTCAATGTTTATATCAATGACATATTTGATGTATCTCAATCGTTAAAAAGCATACGCTTGGCAGATGGCACCAATAGGCTTGTAACGGTACACGAAATTCTCGGTTCAGTATGTTTTCGGATTTGAAAGCCACGGTTCAGGTTTTTTTTGTTTGGTACAGGAAGAAAGAAAACCCCTCAAAATGTCTTTAATGCATTTATTATGAATTTTTGAACATTTTTCCCCCAATTTTTGGAGACAACAGGATATAGAAAAACAGGAATAATATAATTCTGCTGCTATAAATCAAATAGAAAATAAAATAAATAAAATATTACTAAATGTATTTTGAACATTAGTTTTGCACTTTCCCCTGACAGATAGTTTTGAACATACAACAAAAGTCAAATCACAGTTTTCAGTTCACATTCTGCATAAAAATAACAACAAAAAATTCCACATGAAGTACAACATTAAGAAGAGAGCAAACTCGTATTCTCTTTTAACAAATTTAAGAGCAACATTGAACACAAAATTAACCATATTGTTTATTTTAGGACAGATAACAAACTGTTTAGGCCCCTTTGTGTATTTGTGTGTGTTTCCACCATGGCGTCATCCTCATCAGCCGGAGATAGTCCTCTTGTCGAAGCCAACAAAACCCTGGTAAAGGCTTACCAAACTATCGCGGACCTCAAAGAGGAAATACTGCGCCTCTCCGCAGAACTCGAGGAGAAAAATGCCCAGCTCTGTGGTTTCTCCAGCCGCCTTCCCACACTGTCCAGTCTGTTCCTGAAAAGCGCAGAGAAGCCCAAAGCCTCCTGTGATGATACGGTGTTATGGGATCCTTCCTCTGCCTGTTCTCGCCCCCCGTGTTCTACACCCTGGTCTGAAGTGGTGATTCGTGGCCGCAAAAAGAACACGAGCAAAGACTCACCACCGCCGACCATCAGCACATCAAACCGCTTCGCCGTCCTGTCTGTGGAGGACGCTCCGGCTCCTCCCCCCGCGGCTGGTGTGCCCCCCATCCCACCTGGCTCTGTCCCGGAAACGGCTCCTGCTGACTCCGTGGCTGCCACCGAACTGATTACCGGCGACGGTCCTAAAGCCGGTCCTCCTTTAAAGCCGTCGAACAAGGGTCCCCGCTCCTCGGTCCGCTCCTCTGCCCGGCGCCGCCTCCTCCGAGAGGCCGTCCGCCGTCACTCCGACGGTCCACCCGTGGAATGTCCACCTAGAGAGACCAGGAACCCTTCACCTTCAACACCGTCTCCTCGACCACTTTTCCCTCCGACCACCGCTATCCTCGGGGACTCCATCATCCGTGACGTCCGTTTCTTTAACGCCATAACCAGGTGTTTTCCTGGTTCCACCGTCACCTCCATCCTCCATGAACTCCCTCAGCTGCTGCTCTCACTGCCGTCCACCATTACCCGGATCATAGTTCACGTGGGCTTCAATGACACTTCTCTTCAACAGTCCGAAGTGACGAAGGTTCATTTTAAAAACATCTTTGATAAACTGAAAAGATCCGGGAAGGCTGTTTTCATTTCCGGGCCCCTCCCCTCCTTTGCCCGTGGTGTGGACCGTTTCAGCCGACTCCTCAGCCTGAACACCTGGCTCCAGTCCGCCTCTGCTCTGAACGGCTTCAGTTTTATTGATAACTTTAATCTGTTCTGGAACCGCTCCTCCTTTTACAAGTCCGATGGCGTCCACCCCTCTACACTAGGCAGCAGCGTCCTGGCTCAAAACATTCAACACGCTGTCCTGACTAAAACCACTCCCACACCTATGTGACTACGCTCCCCGTCTTCTGCTGCAGTCACCTGCTCCCCCTGCTGGTCACATCAAACATCACCACGTTCAGAGTCTCCTGTACAGTCTGTAGTCAGACTGAATACCACCCAAGCTGGTCTCTCCTCCTCTCCCAGCCCCTCACTAATGACAGTTACACCCCTCACTCACACCAGCTCACCTCTGAGGAACAATCTCTCTACTGGTCACCATCCCATTCCTGTTATTTTCGGTTCACGTATGGGGTTTCACACTGCTAAAAGGCATCGTAATATCACCAATCTCCGCCCATTAATATACACCGCAGTCATTGGTGCGTCCTTCTCTATAGGGTTATGGAATTGCCAATCTGCAGTGAACAAAGCAGATTTTATTGCTGCCTATGCCAACCATCACACACTGGACATCCTGGCTCTCACTGAAACCTGGATTACGCCTGAAAACAATGCAACCCCAGCCGCACTTTCTATCAGCCACACATTCTCTCATACCTCTCGTCCATCTGGACGAGGAGGTGGTGTGGGTCTGTTAATTTCCAACAAATGGAAACACAATCAACTCCTACCTTCAGTCAAATACAACTCCTTTGAATACCATGCCATCCTAGTGACAGCACCAGTCAAACTTTACATAATTGTCATTTATCGTCCACCAGGGCAACTGGGTGATTTTCCTGATGAGCTTGACACTCTGCTTTCCTCCATCCCAGAGCATGACTGCCCCATGCTAGTCCTCGGTGACATGAACATCCACTTAAACAATCCCAGCTTCTCAGATTTCATGTCACTAATACTCTCTTTTGAGCTACAGCGGGTTTGCAGTCCTCCAACCCACAAAGCTGGTAAAGAGCTCGATCTCATTTTCACCCGAAACTGCATCACAGATGCCCTCACAGTCACACCTTTACACCTGTCTGACCACTATTTCATTCAGTTCAGTGTGTCTCTCCCTGAAAAACACTCTGCTCCCTCCCCCATGGTCTCTTTCCGCCGCAACCTCCGCAATTTGTCCCCCACCCACTTCTCCACTGTCGTAGCCTCCGCTCTCCCTCCCCCCAGCACTTTTTCCTCCTTAGAGGTTAATGATGCCACTGAGTCTCTGTGCTCTACACTTAGCTCCTGTCTGGATAATCTGTGCCCTCTATCTACTAGACCCGCTCGATCCTTCCAGTCCCACCCATGGCTCAATGATAACCTCCGGTCGCTGCGTACCAACCTCAGAGCCGCAGAGAGAAAATGGCACAAAACAAAAGCTCTTCTGACCTGATCACATTCCAGTCACTATTGGTATCCTTCTCATCCAGTGTCACTGCTGCGAAGAAGGCTTACTATAATAACAAAATTCCTTCTGCCACCGACACCAAGAAACTATTCTCAACCTTTAAAACACTACTCAACCCTCCCCCTCCACCGCCCACTACTAATCTGACAGCAGACAATTTTGCTTCATTTTTCACAAATAAAGTGTCTACTATCAGCAGTCAGTTCACTGATCCACCCATAGACTGCACGCCTCCTTCTTCAACATCATCATCATCACACACTGCTTCCTCTCCCCTGACTATGGCTACTACTAACTCAACTGATAAAAGCCCAACTGCGTCATTCCCCTCATTTACTCCCCTCACAGAGAACGAGGTGTCTAAACCCCTTTCCTCTAGCCGTCCTACAACATGCCTGTTGGACCCTATTCCATCCAACCTCTTACAGTCTGTTGCCCCTACTATCACAGCACCAATCACACATGTGATTAATGCTTCACTGACTTCAGGAACATTTCCTACAGTATTTAAACAAGCGCAGGTAACACCACTACTCAAAAAACCTTCCCTCACCCCCACTCAAGTGGAGAATTATCGACCAGTCTCACTCCTCCCATACCTTTCTAAGATCATCGAAAGGGCTGTTTTCAAACAGGTCACAGAATTTCTCTCCCAAAATAACCTCCTTGACATCAACCAATCTGGCTTCAAAATCGGCCACTCCACTGAAACGGCTCTGTTGTCTGTGACAGAAGCCTTGAAAGAGGCTAGAGCAGCAGCCAAGTCTTCAGTACTCATTCTACTGGACTTATCAGCAGCATTTGACACTGTCAATCATGATATCCTGTTATCCATACTCTGGAACATGGGCATCACAGGCCACGCACACTCCTGGTTTCAATCTTACCTTACTGGTCGGTCCTTCAGTGTGTCCTGGCTAGGGCACACATCAGCAGTTCACCGCCTCACCACGGGGGTCCCCCAAGGCTCTGTGTTGGGCCCCCTCCTTTTTGCCATATACACCACCTCACTCGGTCAGATCATCCACTCACACGGCTTCTCATATCATTGCTATGCTGATGATACCCAGCTCTATCTGTCATTCCCACCTGATGACTCCACAGTCTCAGTGCGGATCTCAGATTGTCTCTCTGACATATCTGCATGGATGAAAGCCCATCACCTTCAGCTGAACCTGTCCAAAACTGAACTGCTGGTCTTCCCAGCTAAGCCAACCATACAGCAGGACATCTCCATCACTATTGACTCCATACCTCTGGCTCCTACCAGTGTAGTACGTAACTTGGGAGTCATGATTGATAATCAGTTGACCTTCACGGATCACGTTGCCTCTGTCACCCGATCATGCCGTTTCACTCTGTTCAACCTAAGAAAGATCAGGCCATACCTAACCGAACAGGCCACCCAGCTCCTGGTGCAGACTATGGTTATCTCCCGTCTTGACTACTGCAATGCTCTTCTAACGGGCCTCCCAGCTTGTGTTGTCAAACCACTACAGATGGTCCAGAATGCAGCAGCGTGTCTGGTCTTCAATCAGCCTAAAAGGGCACATGTCACCCCCTTACTCATTGAGTTACACTGGCTACCCATAGCTGCCCGCATCAAATTCAAATCTTTAATCCTAGCCTACAAAATTCTCCGTGGGTCTGCTCCTGTCTACTTAGGTGCACTAATAAAAGCTTATGTCGCCCCACGACCACTCCGCTCGTCTGGGGAACGTAGTCTGGTGGTCCCCAGACCTTGTACAAGACAATCCAGGCTCTTTTCATGGGTCGTTCCACGTTGGTGGAACGCTCTACCAAGTGCTACAAGAACAGAGTCATCCCTGCCTATCTTCAAGAAGCTCCTGAAGACCCAGCTCTTCCGAGAGCACCTCCTGTCCTAGCACTTTCAAACATTCCATTTTAAATATTCTAATAAGGTTTTTCCCAGGACAACCACAGATTCTTTCACGATTATCTCTGGACCTGCTGCGGTGGTCCGGCCTCTTCCCTGCCCTCATCATCACCACTCACTTATCCTCAACCGCCTCCATGTGTCTCCCCCTACTCCCCCCTTCTCCCCCTCTCCCCCAGTCCCTATCTCTATCGCTCTCTCTTTTTCCCCTTCTCTACTCTCTCTCTTTAACCCCAACTGGTCAAGGCAGACGGCCATCCTCCAGGAGTCTGGGTCTGCTCGAGGTTTCTGCCTGTTAAAGGGAAGTTTTTCCTCGCCACTGTCACCAGTCACAAGTGTTTGCTCCTGGAGGATTCTGTTGGGTTTCTGTAGAATTGACTTAGAGTCTGGTTTTGACCAACTCTATATATAAAATGTCAAGAGATAACTTTCTTGTGATCTGGCGCTATATAAATAAAATTTGATTGATTGAGTGATTTAATTGGTTTTCCCCTGTAAGTCGCTTTGGAAAAAAGCGTCTGCCAAATGTGTAAACATAAACATAAACATATCAGTGGCGGCTGCTCGTCTTTCAGACAGGGGAAGCTCATTGTCGGCTTACAGACAAAAAAAAAAAAAAAATTACGAAAATGCTCAGTGACCTTATCGTACCAAGTAAGCGTCTTTCCCAGAGACTAGACCAGTGTCCTCTCTGCTTAGATTGCCTTGGCCCAGTGTGTTGTGGGTGTAAGACTTCAGCCTTTTTAAACTACAGATGCTCCTTTCACTCCGACCTAGCCGACAGTTTGATTGATTTAACTATCGACAAAACGATATTAAACTCGAACAAGAAATGATTAAATTATGTAACTGCAACAAGAAAACGCTGAAATTATGTTAAATGAAACAAGGAAGTACAATGAGTGTGTTTTATTTACAGTGCAAGAAATGAACGAGTAATTTCGCAGTGGTTTCTCTCTCGATTTCACAGCAGAATGCGCGATGTTATTAAACTGAACTGTGTCAGTGAAGGAGTAGATCTGAAAATAGCTGTCAATCAAACGGGATTCAGCCTTTCGACCGATCCTCCAATCAGCATGTGGGATTCTGGCGTCCAGCCCGGCAGAGCTCCGCCCACAGCTCCATTCACCCCCAGAGACGCCCGGCATCTGGGGGCGGGACAACATCGTGGCATTCATCCAATTACCATCCAGTTTTGATGCAATGAAAAAAACTGTTCCATTCAGTCCCATTGGAGCCCATAGACGCCTGCAGTCTACAGACAAGTGCACTGAGCAGAGATGTATGAGAAAACAGCGCAACAGGAATGTATGAGAAGTGAACAACATCGCGTCTGTTGGTTTGTGATAAAGCTGATTCTGAACGAAGTCATCTTTAAGATGAACGTGTTCTAACACATTTGTAGTCAATAAAATGTCAACGCAACCGTACATATTTAACCATTTAATTTTCGTAATTTTAGGGGAAGCCGGGCTTCCCTTGCAGTCTATGAGAAATTGCCACTGATATATATATATATATATATATATATATATATATATATATATATATATATATATATATATATATATATATGTCACAGTAGAGATTGAAATCCAGTAGGATTCGTAATCCTACTAGGACTAGAACAGATTGAAATTTTAGTTTGTCCTAGGACAAACTGAAATCCTGCAAGAAATTAGGATCTGAAGATTAACCCTAACCCAACCCTAACCCTAACCCCTAACCCCTGACCCTAACCCCTAACCCTAGGACAGATAGGATTTCAGTTTGTCCTAGGACAAACTAAAATTTCAATCTGTCCTAGTAGGATTACGAATCCTACTGGATTTCAATCTCTACTGTGATATATATATATATATATATATATATATATATATATATATATATATATATATATATATATATGTATATATATATATATATATATATGTATATATATATATATATATGAACATCTGAGCATGTGAGGAGGGGAGTGAATTGAAGTGACAGGAGATGGAGAAGACAGCTAAGAGGACAAATAAATACAAGAACCACAGTGAAAGCTCTGCAGTGTTGTGTGTGTGTGTGTGTAAGCAGCATTACTGTGATCTACAGACTCCAACACTGCATAAATCTGCACACTTGGATTCAGCTAAACGTATGACCCTCCTCACACACACACACACACACACACACACACACACACACACACACACACTGGTGGATGGATGTGTATGGAACATGAAGTGTGCAGGTTGGGCAGCAGATGACTAATGATCCCTGGGAGCTTAGTGAGGCTCAGCCCCACATCCTGTTGTGTTATGTTGTGTTGCTGTGTTGTATTGTGTTGAGTTGTTGCTGTGTTGTGTTATGCTGTATTGTGTTATTTTGTGTTCTGTTGTATTGTGTTGTATTATGTTGTGTTGTATTGTGTTGTTGTGTTGTGTTGTTATGATGACAGCCTCCTAATTGGCCCAAATCTTGGTCTTTTTTAGTGTCAGTATTTCAGTCTGCAGTGATGGAACCACAGTCAACAGGATTCTTTTATACAACAGTGTGTATTAGGGGTGTCAAACATGTGGCCCGTGGACCAACGCTGGGCCATCAAAGGGTTCAAGCCGGCCCACGGGAGGAATTTACAAAGTGCAAAAATTACACAGAAGACATTAACAGTCAAGGATGGAACTCAAACTGGTTTATGTTCAGGTTCCACATTCAGACCAATATGATCTAAAGTCAAATAATAAGATAATAACATATATAATGACAACTCCATTTTTTTTCTGTTTTAGTGCAACATTGAATTATGAAAATATTTATATTGATAAACTATCCTATAACAATAAAATGTGAATAACCTAAAAAAATATGAACCTGAAATATCTAAAGAAAATATAAGTGTAATTCGACCAATATTCTGCCTGTTATTAAATGTTTTGTGCCTTTGTAGATCTGATCTGTAATGCACATGTAGAAATGATAACTTGAGGCAGAATGTTGTTAAAATTGCTTTTATTTTTCTGGGGAAATTTCAGTGTTTTCAGGTTGAGTTGTCATTATTTATAGGCTATTATGATAATATTTTACGGGTTCTGATCCACTTCAGATCATATTGGGCTGAATGTGGAACCTGAACCACCTTCCACTGCCCTGGAGTCACCTTCTGATTGGTCCAGTCCATCTATGCAGGTCGTCCATTGGTCGGTGGGTCCTTCTACAGGTCTGGGTCTGGCTGTTTCTGTTTCCCCCATGTTTCATATTTACCTGGTTTTGTCCAGTATTTTCAGATGACCCTGAAGAAGTCCTGCTGGAGTTCTTGACCTGCAAACATTCACCAAATGGCAGAATAATTCACAAATTTAGAACTAGAACATTTAAAAACATCAGAATGAAAAAACGGTTTCTTCAACAGGGAGTAAAATTAAGTCAATCAACAAAACAGTGAAAGGTTTTGATAGTAAAGCAGAACAGAATCCCTGAAGAAAAAAAAAAGCATATCACAATAAATGATGCATTGACCTGTGGGATGCCACAGGTTCTAGATGTGGTAGATATTATGCTGGGGAAAAGATAGTCCATATTTTGTAAGTACAGACACAAAAATTGTTTGGTAAATCATATTTATTATTTTACATATGACAGCTGATATATTTCAGTTACAACTGTTTGACTTGTGATAGTTATTATGTTGATACCTCCCAGACATAAAGTTAACGGTAGGATCATACAGGTTTAAATTTAACATTTCAAACACTGCTGGTGACAAATTCTCATATCAATTTTCAGTACATTAAATGACTGAGTATAAATATTGGTGTAATAACCTTACCTCTAATACAGTTCATTCCTTTCCTTTCTTGATAAATTCCACTGACATTTTCAGTTGAATGACCTCTCAGCTGGCATATCTGTTTCTGCACAGGAAATTTGACTTGTTTTTGTCACATGACACCATGGCAATGTGGCACTATTGTTTATGTAACACACTCGATACTATAAGAATGTCAGATAAGGGCTGATATACACTTAAAGTATTGGTATATAGGATTTTATAATTTTGGACCAGAAGGAACAGCTTCTTCACAAGAGGTGTGAGTTGAATGAGACTCAGACAAAGACTGAACTTTATAAATACTGGCTTGTATTCTTTGGAAAGATTTCAGAAAAATAAAATAAATACATTTGAAATAAAAGTTTTCTCATTTGGTACCAACAATTCTCAAAAACAACTGTTTTCAAAATCACAGTAGTTACAATTTCTTACCTGGGTGCACCCAATCTAAATTCAAATGTGCACAAGGTCTCTCAATAATGGATCACAATTCACAAACACATTCAAAAGATATTGCATGGACCACAATTTATCATTTACTTTCAACAGACCCCATATTCTCAAGGGAGTAACCGCCCCCCCCCCCCCCCCCCCAAGTTATCTAACACTCAAGTTTCGCAATCTATATAACTGTAACTTTACTTGTAGCAACATATTACATGTTAACACATAAAAATAAAATAATGAAAAATGCATTATTGTAATATTACTACCTAATACACTTTTTCTGCAATATTACTTTGCATAACATTACATTCACATGTTCAATTATAGTTTTTTCAGTAAGGCACTGCTAGAAAATACAGTAAAATATTAAATAAATTCACATATCACTTGCGTGTAGGACAAAATATATTTAACAGTGTAAACATTTCAAAATAAAGTGCAAAATAGGTCTGGCTGTTAAACATGAGTAACAGTTTGCTCACAAATTCACACAAGGGATAGAGCAGGAGCACAGAATGGTACTGCTTCAAAGCCTCGAATTTCTTTGGCAAAGAAAATTACACACAGAGGACCAAAATAATGAAATTCTTAGCCTTTAGCTTCAAGTCAGACCATAAATGAATAAAATAATATTTAGAGTGAAACAACTTCAAGTTAATTATGAAGAAATGTCTTAATGGACCTTCCCTGGGTTGTGGCAATTTCTTAGCTGTTAGTTTTGTGTTGGGGGAATTCCCAGCAGGTAGCTCAAATAAAAGTATAAAAAAAAAAAAAAAAAAAGTTTTCCAATTCCACTATCAAATGTGAGCAACCAAACTAAAGCCAACTGTAAACTTATGCAGTTATTTACACAAACACGGCTAGTTCAAACCAGACTGAACCCACAGTTCAGTCTAAGCTGCCCTAGGAGCAAGAATGCTGGGGGAAGTACAGGCACTGAGTCCTATCTCCTGTTTCTGGTTCTACGTACCATTCTGGTCTGCACTTATATTTTTAATATTTAGCCAACTTAGTTTGTGCAGTACTATTCACCTGGTGTCCCCTTTCCCCACTCCCCTCCAGGGGAGTGGCTACTTTTTCAGTTGTAACTGCTTGGGAGCCAATGATGACAGGATCTGCGCTGACCCATCTGTGTCCTGCCCTGACCTGTGTCCTGACCCCCTCCCCCACCTGTCCTGGATGGACATCCTCGGCCTCACCACTGTGGATGGGCCTCCTCGCTCCTGCCTGTCTCATCCAGCGGGATAGACCCCCCATGTGTCCACCCTACTGCATCCTTGCAGACTAGAACTACATCTGCAAATGGACGTCCATCAGTCCTGGTGCATCTATAGCCTGTCCGTCCATGGGAGTGGATCTCTCCTTCACTGTGGTTCTCCCCGAGGTTCCTCCCTTTTCCCACTGGGTTTTGAGTTTTTCCTTGCCGAGAAGGAGGGTCTAAGGACGGGGGATGCCCTGGACACTACTCATTTTCTTGCTGTTTATTTGACTGTTGTTTACTCCAGCTGCCTCTGTAAAGCCCTTTGAGATAACCTTGTTGTGATATTGGGCTATCCAAATAAAGTTGAAAGTTGAAATTGAAACACCCAAACACACCTGATTGATTAGGTAAGAATGAAATGGCCACCACACTTAAGTCAATCACACACAGAGCACATAGAACAATAAAGTGATCTTACCCATGCACAGTATATAATTTGTCGTCTCTTGAACTTTGATGGTGAATGTTGAACATGACGAATTATATACAGTCAATGAAAGCCAGGTAAGCAGGCCAACACCCCATTTGTTTGGGCAGCCAACAGAGTGACCAATCACAATGACACTTGATCAACCAATGACTGTCACAGACTAAGGATACTAAGTTGGATTGATTCTCTTCATTTCAAAAATAGATGAACCAATGATTGCAAGGACACAACAGTTTATTGAAATGTTTAAGTTTGTACTTTTTTGACCCATAACACCAACTATTTTGCTAAAAACCTGCCAAATGTTGTGAAGACCAGCCCAAATCTTATCATCCCACCCAATGCCCTTTTTTCCAGCCCAATCTGGCAACACTGGAATTGCTGATGCTGACAGAAGGTCCCAGAAAAGGGGTGGGACAATGTACCATTTTACAACAGCTCATTGTCCAAGAGCTGTGTGTCAATCAGTCAATCAATCTCAGAGAGAGTTAACTCTCTAGTTGCTGGATGAAATCTGTTTATTAGTAATGGGGATTTATAATGCTTTATAACATTTTGGGGGCATAAGTACCAGGGATACAATGGTACTCGGGAAACCATGTACCGTTTAGTTTGCCCTGCACAGGATAATCCATCCTTATGGACCACAGGATTTCAGTTTCACAACTGATTTGTGTTGGCGCTTTATATACTGCTTTACAGGCCACTGTGTGTGTGGTGTCCATCCGTCTGTCTGTCTCTCTCTGGACATGCATGTGAGTGTGCAGCGCAATCCTGTTTGGGTCACTTCTGGTTCAGGTGAAAGACAACAAGGGGGAAAGATGATAAGACGAACGTTGTTTGCAGCCTTTGTACGGTAGTTCTCAAACACTTACACTAGCTCTCTGTCTGTCTGTCTGTCTCTCTCTCTCTCTCTCTCTCACACACACACACGCTGTATAATAGAGGAACAGAACCCAGGAGTTGGGCGTTGAAAGTATGTAAAAAGTTTTACTTTTGTTTCACGCCAGCATTAGTTACATTAGTTAGGGACCGAACCCCCACGTATATGTTTATGTTTATGTTTATGTTTACGCATTTGGCAGACGCTTTTTTCCAAAGCGACTTACAGGGGAAAACCAATTAAATCACTCAATCAATCAAATTTTATTTATATAGCGCCAGATCACAAAAAAGTTATCTCTTGACATTTTATATATAGAGTTGGTCAAAACCAGACTCTAAGTCAATTCTACAGAAACCCAACAGAATCCTCCTGGAGCAAACACTTGTGACTGGTGACAGTGGCGAGGAAAAACTTCCCTTTAACAGGCAGAAACCTCGAGCAGACCCAGACTCCTGGAGGATGGCCGTCTGCCTTGACCAGTTGGGGTTAAAGAGAGAGAGTAGAGAAGGGGAAAAAGAGAGAGCGATAGAGATAGGGACTGGGGGAGAGGGGGAGAAGGGGGGAGTAGGGGGAGACACATGGAGGCGGTTGAGGATAAGTGAGTGGTGATGATGAGGGCAGGGAAGAGGCCGGACCACCGCAGCAGGTCCAGAGATAATCGTGAAAGAATCTGTGGTTGTCCTGGGAAAAACCTTATTAGAATATTTAAAATGGAATGTTTGAAAGTGCTAGGACAGGAGGTGCTCTCGGAAGAGCTGGGTCTTCAGGAGCTTCTTGAAGATAGGCAGGGATGACTCTGTTCTTGTAGCACTTGGTAGAGCGTTCCACCAACGTGGAACGACCCATGAAAAGAGCCTGGATTGTCTTGTACAAGGTCTGGGGACCACCAGACTACGTTCCCCAGACGAGCGGAGTGGTCGTGGGGCGACATAAGCTTTTATTAGTGCACCTAAGTAGACAGGAGCAGACCCACGGAGAATTTTGTAGGCTAGGATTAAAGATTTGAATTTGATGCGGGCAGCTATGGGTAGCCAGTGTAACTCAATGAGTAAGGGGGTGACATGTGCCCTTTTAGGCTGATTGAAGACCAGACACGCTGCTGCATTCTGGACCATCTGTAGTGGTTTGACAACACAAGCTGGGAGGCCCGTTAGAAGAGCATTGCAGTAGTCAAGACGGGAGATAACCATAGTCTGCACCAGGAGCTGGGTGGCCTGTTCGGTTAGGTATGGCCTGATCTTTCTTAGGTTGAACAGAGTGAAACGGCATGATCGGGTGACAGAGGCAACGTGATCCGTGAAGGTCAACTGATTATCAATCATGACTCCCAAGTTACGTACTACACTGGTAGGAGCCAGAGGTATGGAGTCAATAGTGATGGAGATGTCCTGCTGTATGGTTGGCTTAGCTGGGAAGACCAGCAGTTCAGTTTTGGACAGGTTCAGCTGAAGGTGATGGGCTTTCATCCATGCAGATATGTCAGAGAGACAATCTGAGATCCGCACTGAGACTGTGGAGTCATCAGGTGGGAATGACAGATAGAGCTGGGTATCATCAGCATAGCAATGATATGAGAAGCCGTGTGAGTGGATGATCTGACCGAGTGAGGTGGTGTATATGGCAAAAAGGAGGGGGCCCAACACAGAGCCTTGGGGGACCCCCGTGGTGAGGCGGTGAACTGCTGATGTGTGCCCTAGCCAGGACACACTGAAGGACCGACCAGTAAGGTAAGATTGAAACCAGGAGTGTGCGTGGCCTGTGATGCCCATGTTCCAGAGTATGGATAACAGGATATCATGATTGACAGTGTCAAATGCTGCTGATAAGTCCAGTAGAATGAGTACTGAAGACTTGGCTGCTGCTCTAGCCTCTTTCAAGGCTTCTGTCACAGACAACAGAGCCGTTTCAGTGGAGTGGCCGATTTTGAAGCCAGATTGGTTGATGTCAAGGAGGTTATTTTGGGAGAGAAATTCTGTGACCTGTTTGAAAACAGCCCTTTCGATGATCTTAGAAAGGTATGGGAGGAGTGAGACTGGTCGATAATTCTCCACTTGAGTGGGGGTGAGGGAAGGTTTTTTGAGTAGTGGTGTTACCTGCGCTTGTTTAAATACTGTAGGAAATGTTCCTGAAGTCAGTGAAGCATTAATCACATGTGTGATTGGTGCTGTGATAGTAGGGGCAACAGACTGTAAGAGGTTGGATGGAATAGGGTCCAACAGGCATGTTGTAGGACGGCTAGAGGAAAGGGGTTTAGACACCTCGTTCTCTGTGAGGGGAGTAAATGAGGGGAATGACGCAGTTGGGCTTTTATCAGTTGAGTTAGTAGTAGCCATAGTCAGGGGAGAGGAAGCAGTGTGTGATGATGATGATGTTGAAGAAGGAGGCGTGCAGTCTATGGGTGGATCAGTGAACTGACTGCTGATAGTAGACACTTTATTTGTGAAAAATGAAGCAAAATTGTCTGCTGTCAGATTAGTAGTGGGCGGTGGAGGGGGAGGGTTGAGTAGTGTTTTAAAGGTTGAGAATAGTTTCTTGGTGTCGGTGGCAGAAGGAATTTTGTTATTATAGTAAGCCTTCTTCGCAGCAGTGACACTGGATGAGAAGGATACCAATAGTGACTGGAATGTGATCAGGTCAGAAGAGCTTTTTGTTTTGTGCCATTTTCTCTCTGCGGCTCTGAGGTTGGTACGCAGCGACCGGAGGTTATCATTGAGCCATGGGTGGGACTGGAAGGATCGAGCGGGTCTAGTAGATAGAGGGCACAGATTATCCAGACAGGAGCTAAGTGTAGAGCACAGAGACTCAGTGGCATCATTAACCTCTAAGGAGGAAAAAGTGCTGGGGGGAGGGAGAGCGGAGGCTACGACAGTGGAGAAGTGGGTGGGGGACAAATTGCGGAGGTTGCGGCGGAAAGAGACCATGGGGGAGGGAGCAGAGTGTTTTTCAGGGAGAGACACACTGAACTGAATGAAATAGTGGTCAGACAGGTGTAAAGGTGTGACTGTGAGGGCATCTGTGATGCAGTTTCGGGTGAAAATGAGATCGAGCTCTTTACCAGCTTTGTGGGTTGGAGGACTGCAAACCCGCTGTAGCTCAAAAGAGAGTATTAGAAATCCAAATGACTGTTTATTTTTACAGCTCTGCTCTGTGTTGACACCTCTGCTACAGTTTAGCGCTAAACAGCTAGTAAGTGTTTAGAGAGCAAAATGGTTCGTGTGCGTCCCCAGATCATGTACCGAACTGCATGTACAGCCAGTCGACTGTGAGACACTACTGTTATTCAGCTACAGGACTGTTTAAGGGAAAATCTACCAAAGCCTTCCACATATGAGAACACACACTGTCACATCCACATTAAGCGTTTACAGCGTAAAGGGACCAACCTGCACGCGGAGAGAACTGGAGATCTGGACCGGAGGCTTCTTCAGTGTTTTCACCCAGATGTTTAATTTCAAGCTGTTTCAGGTGCTTTGTATGTGTGTGTACCACATACACCACACTAGGATGTTGGCCAAGCAGTTATGTATTTATTATCACACTCAAAGGTTATATATATATATATATATATATATATATATATATATATATGTATATATGTGTGTGTGTGTGTGTGTGTATATATAATATATATAATATATATATATATATATATATATATATATATATATATGTGTGTGTATACATAATATATATATTATATATATATATATGTGTGTGTGTGTATATATATGTATGTGCATACATATATATATATATATATATATATATATATATATATATATATATATATATATATATTTATCAGCAGCAATTGCTTTTGAGATGGCAAGGGAAGCAGAACTTTCCCTAACATTTCAGGAAATGAAAGGGCAGAATTGCGCTGTTGAATTTACAATAAAGATACAACTTACATTTACATTAAAATTGCGCAAACATACCCTTAATTTTATGGCTATGTCATTCTGGTCAGCTGTTTATCATTTGCTTTCTGATGCGAATTCTCGTATAAGTAGCCTACACTGTTCAATTTTCCATTGACGTCAAGTGTCAGTGGGTTGTCTATGAGGCAGCACTGAGCTGTTTTCTTCAGTGCAGGGAAGCATGGTGGTCATTGGCTAAATGCATGAAATCATCCCACCCAAAACCCTCCCACAGATGTTCAGCGTCTCTAGGGGTGAATGGGTCAGTAGGCGGGGCCGGGACACTGGACTTTGGACATTGGATTGGATGAACTGTTCCAAAAAGTAGGTATTGATCTGAAAGGCTGAACCCGTTTTGACTGATAGCGATGTTGAAACATACCAGCATCAGAGCCCGTTGGAGCTCAGTCCCATGTGGATATCAGTGGAAGAGAGGTTGTTTGCCAAAGTATTGTGACTACATCAGCTGAAGAGAAAAAGGGTCAAGTCATACACCTGTAAGTGTGTGTTGCTGTGGTTTTATGGTATAGATGAAGCATATCAGCCTCAGTGAAGTGTTCCTTTTATTTTGATCATCATTGTATGTAACCTGCAGCTTCTTGAATTTGGCTCTGCTGTAGTTCCACCTCAAGTGGGCAGTAAACAGTGGGGTCCAGTGGGCTTTGAACAAACTTATTTTTACTTTGTTCGCAGACATGCTAAGTTTGCATGCCAGCATATTTGCTTGGGCATAACAATATACAATATTGCCTTTGTATATCCTCATTGTCAAAAGGATCACTCCTTATGACGTGACCAAGATATTTAATTTAAGAGGGAAACACAGCCTTACGATCCTCCTTGGTCCTTGCAATCATTATCACACTCTTTTTGGCATTGAACTTTGTATTGTCTGTATTGTATTGACTCTGAGCAGCTGCTGCAACCCAGCCAAGCTATATGTATATATATATATATGTGTGTGTGTGTGTATATATATATATATATATATATACACTGCCCAGCCCCAAAAAAGTCACATGTAATATTTGACTGCCCCACCTTTATTTTTTTAGTTTTGATTCCAGAAGACATTCACTGTCAGATCTTTTTTTTGCCACATAATGCTTATGTAGTGTCATAATAAGGTTCATAATATTTTTTCTATCCATAGTTGCATTAATTTTTGATTACTGATGATGGAGAATCAGACCGCTGCATCAAGTCTTCTTCACATCCCAAATTAGAGTCTGGACTTTACAGGGGCTAATCCATGTGTTAAAATAATGTCTCATTCTCCCTGAACCATTCCGTCACAAACCTGATGATCCTGATCAGTCCTGACATTGTCCAGTCTTTTAGACATTAGAGACATGAGAGGACACTTACTGCATCAGTTAGAGTTAAATAAACAGCCTGGATGGAAAAAAAGGAACTGCCTGGATTTAACTAAGCAAATAGTCCAGATCTTCCCATGGGTAAGTACTGCACTGGTTAATAATGTTTCAGCTGGAACAGGTTATTTAACTCTGTGTGTGTGTGTGTGTGTGTGTGTGTGTATCGGGGGGGGGGGGGGGCTTCTGCCAACATTTATCCTCCAATAAATTGATTATTATGATTATTGACGACCCAAAGCAGAGGTGAGGGCACTTGAGCAGATCTGTCTGCTGCATCCACAGCTCCTTAATGTCATTGTGTCCTAGTGAATGTAAATCTATCCGCAGATGAGGACCATCCCCGAGTGGCTAAAACAGTGCAGGTGGTTCGCAGGCTGCCGTCATTTCTTGGTGTGACATTTTCATTGTAAAGGTTAGCTGTTGCAGATGTTGTGTGATGCATTCCTCTCATTGCTGAGTCCTGTTGTGCTGTTGTTCTGTGTCGTCGCCTGCGGTCATGCTTGTTATTTGAGTGTGATTTGTGAGATCAGATTGTGAGCATCAGACTTGATGAATCCATGATTCTTTCTCTGCATTCTTGTGCATCTGCATTATCTCCACTTCATCTTATCCTCCATCTCCTCACATCGAGGCTTGGACCACATTGGGTTGTACAGAGCCTTTATGTATGTATGTATGTATGTTTTTATTTATTTATCCTTTATTTAAACAGGTAAGTTAGTTGAGAACTGATTCTCATTTACAATAATAATAATAATAGTTAACCCTTATAGACACACAACTATTTATGTCACAACTTCCAAATGATGTTTTTGTCTTTGATTTATCACCATTTATTATCATATATTATCAATATTATCCTCTTCATTTTTCAGTGTATATCATGTAATTTCCTGTATTTCATTCACTGATCATGTAAATGTTCATCAAAGCTCAGAGTAAATTCAAAGATTATTATATCAAATTGTGGGAAGAAAATATGGAAAACTTGATTTTTTCAGTCCCATCTCTCATTAACTCAGTCTTTCTCAAACTGTGGGGCAGGCCACTCCGGGGGTTGTGAAGGCTTGCCGGGGGGGGGGGGGGGGGGGGGGGGGGGGGCATGGGACCACTCCTGGGTGTTTTTTTTCTTCTTCAGGTTAGAACATGTATCAGGTGGAACTAATGTTTTAGTGTTAGAGCACCCTGGACTCATTTTAGGGACATACATCAAACAAATCCACCGTCATGGTGATCTGTCACTAGACTAAGAGTTAAAGTTTGGAGAATGGACAAGGACTGAACTGGAAAAGAAAAATGTGCAATGTTTCTGTTTTTGCACAGTTTGTACAGTTTTAATGCTCTGAGATGTGAAATGGAAACGGGCTCATTGCAGCCACTGATATTGTTAAAATATTCATCTTTGTTACCAAAATGTGTTTGTTCTAAAAAAAAAAAATAAATAATAACTTTATTGTCACAGTTGTAAGATAATTGCACATTTCCTATTTTTATTTGGAAAAAATATTGTCTCGGCAGGCAGTCTGGTTGAGTTTATTTGTATTGTTCAAACAAAAATCTAAGTTATTTTTCATTTGCACAACAAATTATTCAAGGAAAAGCAAAAAGTATTGTTACAATATTGATGTTTCTTTCAATAAAAGTTCTAATTGCACCACTGTCACAATGTTGTTGGGGTCGAGGGGGTCCTGGAGATTTTTTTGTCCCCCTAAGGGGAGCCCAACAGAAAAAGACTGAAAACCACTGCATTAACTAAATGTAAACACAGTGTGTCCATCCACTGCCATTGATCCAGCTCCATGGGTTTTAGTGGTGAATCACTGAGCCCATTTACATGCACAACAATACTCTGATCATTATCCGATTTCTGGAGTTATCAGATTGTTCCAGTGATCAAGTAAACAGTATAATCTGATAGGCTTTATCTGATAATGGCAGTTATCTGATTATGAGAAACTGAATTACCACACCTAGATTTCTCCCCAATACTCCAATGTCTTCAAATCTATGTAAACAGAAGTTACGAAGCAACAACGTGAGCCTAAGAAAAAAGGTAAAAACAAACATGGTACGTAGCAGCAAAAAGTTGGCAAAGACTCACTTCTGGAGTGAAGAGGAAACAAATTTCATGCTACGACAAATGAATGGGTTTTATGGTCATGTAAACGGGCTCAATGTTGTACAACAAGAGCATCAAATTCATTTTAGTTCAGGGGCCACATTTAGCACATGATCTGAAGCGGACCAGTCAAATAATAATATACTAATATATAAAAAAGCCAACTCCAAACTTATCACGATGTTTTTGAGTGAAAAAAGTAAAATAAATGTTAAAAAAAAAAAAAAAAAAGTTTACATCTACGAACTATCCTTTAAAATTTTTGAATACCATGAACAAACTAAAATTTATTAAGAAAAATAAGTGCAAATTTAACAATACTCTGCTTCAGCTTGTCATTCGCACACGTTCATTATAACTTACAGATCACAGTGGATCTACAAATACACAAAATATTTAGTAAACAGGCAGGATATTGGTACAATTACACTTACTTGTCTTAAAGGTCCCGTATTATGCTATTTTTCAGTCACGTCATATAGGTCTCAGAAGCCCAAAAACATAGTATTTAAGTTTGTTCGCCCCAAAATCATCCTTTTTTCGGAGTTTCAGCGGTCGAAAAAGTCACTCTCACCAGCCCTCCTCAGAACAGTCTGTTTCTGGGCCTGCTTCCAGGTATGCAAATGAACGCATCGGTCCACGCCCACTCCCCCTCCCCTCTCTGGGAGAGGACGCAGCTTACGCTAGCGGTACTACGCGCTAATGTTGACGGTGAAGCCATCATACACATGTCTCAGACAAAACGTCTTTCCAAACACTGGCTTTCTTTGCCTTGAGGCGTGACTGAGCCCCGACGGAAAACGGCGGTGTTGTGTCGGGTTCGTGGACCTGACACGGAAAGACGCCTGCCGCCACTAATGCAGGCAGCTACTAACAAGCTTGATGCTAACTATACTGATGCCAACCACAAAAGGCCCGTGTTCAAAGTAGTTCTGTTGAATGTCTCTTCATATTATCAGCTCTTGCATGTTAACAGGGACGCAAACGTTAGCAGCAGTAACCGAGCTATGTTAGCTGCCATGCTAACGTTAGACGTACACATCAACAACCACCAGCTTATCCGTAATGTAGGGTTATGCAGTAAAGATACAAAAAAAATGAGAAGAACTTACATCTCCCACACTTGTACTTGGGTCACGAAGCGTTGGTACTGCGTCCTTCTTGATTCGGAGTATTTGTGCTAAGCTGGAGCTGTATGGGCCCATGTTAAAAAAAACACTCGTCCGTGAAATGCCCGGCACACACATACAAGCATTTGGGAATGTTGTTTGGTCCATGACCATCACAGATAGAATCCAGCCACTTTTTACAGAGAGGCTCGGAAGTGGGGAGCAAAAATAAACTATCGTGTTGGTGTGTGCAGCCAACAACACCACAACTTGCGTGTCTCGCCTTCCCCTTGTTTGTTGTCCAAGAGGTACTTTGCCAGGGTGGGGGCACAGTCAGGGGGAGGAGTTAAATCCGCTTATGTCGTCATAAGCGGACCCAACTCAAACTCAGCCGTTTGAGCAGGCATTTTAACAAAATGTGGTGTAGCAAGGCAGGGAGGAAACAGACAGTTTTCAAATTCGAACCTCATAATGAGGCTACTGCAACACACACTACTATAAGAAAACTGTCACAAAGTGAGATTTGCATAATACGGGACCTTTAAGAAACCTCAGATTCCTCATACCGCATATATTCTGGTTATCATATTTTTTATGAAAGGATAGTTTGTAAATATAAAAATCATGTAATTTCATTATCATGTAATTTCATTTTTTTTATATACACTAAAACAAAGAGAAAGAGGAGTGGTCATTAGTTATAGGCTGTTATGATAGTATTTTACTGGTCTGACCCATTTGTGATTGAATTGGGCTGAATTTAACATTTCACAAATTTATCCCATGGGCTGTTTTAGAACCTTTGGTGGGGCAGTTTTGGCCTCCGGGCCATATGTTTCACACTTGTGTTACAGAAGATGACGGTGTTTCCACGTTCACTACGGAGTCATATGTGATGACCATGAAAAGATGAATAACTGCATTTTACACCAATTATTTACATGGATTGATAGGATTAGTGGATAAACACGTATTAAACAGTTACATCAGGAAATGGTTTTGGTTAAAGGTGGGGTTTTGGATCATTAAGAATTAAAATACTTTGAGAACATGTTGTGAATGTCAGCTCATGCTGCAGGAACATCCCTTATGGGGTAAGGAAGCTGTCAAAATATTTGTGCGCGTAAGACAGATATGCATGCATATTAACCTGTAGTTGTGCAAAAATAAATGTAGAAGTGCAAAAAATAAATATTTGTAAACACTTGAATAAGTTCAGTCGTACATAAAATGTATTGTGTGTATTTTATCTGTCAGAATACGAATGAATACGTTTTTACAACAAGAATGACAAACACAAAATGCACCTTTACAATGGAACTTTCTCCATCACGAATACAAATTCAACAACGTAAGTCTACTGTCAAAAAATAGGTCACCACTTCACAGGCATTATCTATGGACCAGAAGATACATCGATTCCACAGACTGTGCATGAGATCAGGTTTCCTTTCTGCGGCAAGATCGGACAGGATCGCTATGCAAGATGGCCGACGATGTCAGAGAATGAAATCAGGTCAAATCAAACCATTTGTACATTGTTCTGACCACAGAGAAGGAACCTGAACTCATGCACAGTCTGTGGAATCGATATATCTTCTGCTCGATAAATAATACCTGTGAATGGTGACGTACTTTTGACAGCAGAGTCACATTGGTGAATTCATATTCGCAATGGAGAAAACGCAATCATAAAGTTGCATTTTGTCTTTGTAATTATTGTTGTCAAAACATATTAATTCGTATTCCGACAGATAAAATACACACAATACATTTTATGTAGGACAAAACTCATTCAAAAGTTTACAAATATTTATTTTTTACACAACTACGGACTAATATGCATTTCTATTTTATGCACATGAATATTTTGACAACAACCTTACCCCATAGTCCCCTGTTTTCTGGAATGCGTGTTTTAAACATGTGCTCCACACATCCTCTATTTTCTGTCTGAAGTGCAGTCAGTCACTTCCTTTTAGGACATTTCAGCCTAGTTTAGAGAGAAAGTGGGGCGCGGCCTCAGACACAGTTTATATAGAAACTAGAGCTCACACTCGCAGTGATCACCTCCTCCTCACTCTCTCCATCCTCTCCCATCTGGATCATCATCGTCCGCCTCCTCTGCCTTCTGTCCACATGTGTATCCTTAAAAACAGGTAGGAGATTTCTGACCTAAATACACTCTACCAATAATTAAATCTATAGCATGTGTAATGGTGACAGCACATCAGCACAAAAACCACCTGCACAGAAGGGCTGAAAATGGAGAAAGATCACAAAAGGTTGTAGAGTGTATAAAGAAAAAAGGGTATCCCAAAACGCAAACAGAGTCTACGACGGTGTATTAGGGCTACAAAAGAAAATAAAAACACTTGTCACAACAAGAATAAAGTCATAAAATATCAACATAAAACCCTTTTATTTTATGAGAATAAGTCGATTACACAGTCAGAATTTTACAAAAATAAAGTTATAATATTTTGAGAAAAAAGTCATAGTTTTTTTTTAAAAAATCATAATTTTATGAAAATAATGTCGTACTTTTATGAAATCAAAGTAATCATATTTCGAGAATAAAGCCATAATATTATGAGAATAATGTCATAAATTAAGAACATGTGGGAAAAATATCATAATTTATGAGGATAAAGTCATACCCACTCGTTGCGTAATGGAAAGCTTGGAACATTTTGTGAGGTTATACTTTCATTTGGGGTTTGTCTGGTCCAACAGAAGTGAAAGTTGCTGCTTCACTTGTTGCGTTTGCTGTAACATCAACAAGGCATGAGGCTTACAATTTCTAAATCATGACTTTTTATCGCACTATTGCAAATTTATTTTCAAAATATTACATCTTTAACCTCATAAAGTACAACATTATTTTTGTTAAATTATGAGGTTTTTTTTTTAACTACAACTTTATTGTCATAATATTTTGGCTTTATTCTTGAAATATCACGACTTTAATCTCATAAAAGTACGACATTATCTTCGTTAAATTATGACGTTTTTTTGAACTACAACTTTATTGTCATAATATTATGGCTTTATTCTCAAACTATTACGACTTTATTCTTGTAAAATTATGACACTTTTTGAATCTGACTTTATTCTCAGAAATTATAGGTTTTATCTTAGTATTTTATGCCTTTATTCTCGTAGTGACAAGTGTTTTTATTTTCTTATGTGGCCCTAATACACCGTCATAAGAATCAAACCAAAACTGATGAGAATTTTTTATTACTATTACTATTACTATTTTTTGTCAGCTTTGGTGTTGAAATAGCTGAGAATGTATCAGACTATCAGTTTTTGAGTTAATTAGAGGACAGTTCCCTTTGAAATATATATATTGTCTTTGATATACTTAGCACATTCTACCTAAATGTATTAAAACAGTGACCAGTTTGTGCAAAGTTTTACTCCATTGTTAGGAAAATGAAAAGGAAGCTGATTTTACGTGCAGTTTTCATGACTCTGAAAACATTTTTTAATTTTTATTTCAGTTAATGAGACTATTATGACTGCCTGTTGAGGTTTTTATCTTCATTAGGTAACCCTGCAATGTGTGACAGGAATAACAAATGGATTAGGGTTCCAGTTCAAATGTTTAGCCCTTTATCAGGCAAGTGACTAGTTTTAGTTATTTCGACACATGTTACAAGACAGTGACAGCAACAGTTACAATGGGGCCAGTGAGTCAACAATCTCAGGTCCAAAGTGGTCTACAGGGTCTGTAAGGTCCACCTCTGCATGAACAGTGAATGTAGTCATGCTCTATATAGACAAAGGTATGTGGACCCGTTGAGTTCAGGTGTTTCTTTTCTAACAGGGGTCTGGGATACAAAACAATAATGACAAATATCATAATATAGTTTTATACTGGGATAAATATCATATTGATTATTAATCTTGATGTTTCTATGTCAGATCATCAAGAACAGGACATCTTACAGCTGTAGACATGATGTGTCCAAGTATTTATGTCCATATAGTTTAGAAACATCAATATTTCCTTAAAATTTGATGGGAGATTTTTTGTCCTCAGTGAGATGTGAAGAAAGTAGATGGTTAGTTGTGGTAGAAAATTATTTACAGTCAGAGCAGGAAAAATATTTTAGAAATTTAGAGGTAGAACATTTAAAATCATAGTCATGGATAAAAATTAAACAAAAAAAACATCAGTGTTGAGAGAAATTAAGTCAAAACCATCTCTGAGGCCTTTTGGAAGCAAAGATAACAATTTAAACCAAACTAACCAATGCAATGATATCTATCCCAATATAAAACTATATTATGACATTTGTCATTGTTGTTTTGTATCCCAGGCCCCTGTTAGAAAAGAAACACCTGAATTCAATGTGTCCACATACTTTTGTCCATTTGTGAATGAGTTAGGTCATTATGATATGAGGATAACGATATGTGTAACTGTATGGCAGTATAATTCAAAGGGGATCAATACATTTCTCATCGGCATCATTCACCGACTGTAACTCAGTTTATGAATGGAATAAGGTTCCATGAGAACAACCAAACCATTTGTGTGTGTGTGTGTGTGTGTGTGGTGTGGGGGGGGGGGCTCATAAAGACCCAAACATCCACCTTTAACCTAAACCATCTACTGATTTAAGTATTTAATACTTATTGAACCACAAATCCTATCAATACATGTAAATGATTGGTGTAAAATACAGTTTGTCATCTTTTCATGGTCATCAGATGTGACCCATTTGGACGTTCAGAGGCTCCGTAGTTACCATGGAAACACCATCAACTTCTACAACACTGATTCACCAGTAAAACCCATGGAGTTGGATCAGTGACAGTGGATGGACACACTGGGTTTATATATAATAAAAGACACATAAAATTAACATAAACTCTACAAATCCTAAATAACATGAAAAAATAAACAAAAAGTTAACTAAAATTAAGAACAAACAAAGCAACAAGATGAAAAACAGCTAAAGTGATCACTAAAATGAACAAAAATTAATAATGAATCAACAAATTAATAGGTAACATGAACAAAATAAGCAAGAAAAAAGAAAAAATAATAACCCCCAAACCCATGAAGGAAAATCAATGGCAGTGGTTGGGCACACTGGGTTTGTATTAAATTTTAAGTAAAACGAACAAAAAATTAATACAAAATAATAAATAATGTGGAGAAAATAAGCAAAAGTTTACTAAAATTAAGTAAAAAAAAAAAAAAGAAAAGAAATTTAGCTACAAAATGAACAAAAATGTAACATTAATCAACAAAATAGTAAGTTACATGAAGAATACAAACAACATCAAAAAATAGGCAACAAAATGGACAACAACAGATAGAAGTAAAATGAACGAAAATGAACAAAATAATAAGTGCGTCCGTAGTTACCATGGAAACACTGTCATCTTCTACAACATTCATTCACCAGTGAAACCCACGGAGTTGGATCAATGACAGTGAATGGACTCTGGGTTTATGATCGGTTAATGAGAGATTTTGCTGAAAAAAATAGTTTTTCTATAATTGTTTTGATATAATAACCTTTGAATTGACTCTGAGCTTTAATGAATGATCAGTGAATTAAATACAGGAAAATACATGATTTTCACTGAAAAATGCACAATAAAGAGGATAATATTAGAATAAATGGTGATACATCACTTAGGAAAAAATCATTTGGGAACTGACACAAAAGTAGTACTTGGTCGTTATGGGTTAAGTGATTTAGGTGTTTTCAAATTAATTAAATAATAGAATTATCTACCTTCAACTAAAAAATTAACAGTGTGCTGAGCTGAATGGAAATGGAGAACAGGCTCAAAAAGGTGTTTAGATTTTTGTACTTGTGAGGGTTTTTTTTTTTTTTTCCTTTTTCCTTTCATCAGGGACGTGCACAGGTAGACCTGAGGTGTCCCTCAAGACCTGCCCTTCTGGCCTTGGTGCCCTTTTTTTGGTTTGTTTTTTAATTATTTATTTTTTTCCTCATTCAAAGAAGACAATAGAGTCCGTATCGACATGGCATTATAATCATATTTTAATATTCAGTTCAATCCAAATAATTCCCAGTGCCTCCTGTCCTTCCCCCAGTCCTCCTCCTGTCTCTGCCTCTTATCTCCTGCTCTGCATGTGTTCCACTCATGCTACTCAGTAGGTCTGCTGTTGCTGATCACACATCGCATGGCCTCGACTTTTTGCAAGAGACAAACTGGTAAGAATAGCGGTGCCTTTGACTTACAACTGTTTAAGCAAATCTTTGTCCCGTTCCCCACAAGTTTGGCTGGTTAGTGTAGCCAGTAGTCCAATACTAGCATGTGTTGGGTGATTAGCTGTCACAAGCGGAGAGGTCACAGAGGTCACAGCCCATGGCCTGGTGATGCTAATTTAGTGCATTTGATAATGTGAGGAGAGATGGAGGGGCGAACCAGCAAATCGACGAAAATCCTCTGCTACTTATTTGCGTGAAAAGTTGTGGGTACCCGGTATAGTTCCAGCAGTGGCTATTTCTCATAGACTGCAAGGGAAGCCTGGCTTCCCCTAAAATTACGAAAATTAAATGGTTAAATATGTACGGTTGTGTTGACATTTCATTGACTACAAATGTGTTAGAACACGTTCATCTCAAACATGAGTTCGTTCAGAATCAGCTTTATCACAAATCAACGGACGCAATGTTGTTCACTTCTCCTCCATTCCTGTGTCTCTGTTTTCTCATACATCTCTGCTCAGTGCATTTGTCTGTAGACGCCGGGCGTCTCTAGGCTTCAGTGGGACTGAGTGGAACAGTTTTTTTCATTGCCTCAAAACTGGACGGTAATTGGATAAATGCCACAATGTTGTCCCGCCCCCGGACGCCGGGCGTCTCTGGGGGTGAATGAAGCTGTGGGTGGAGCTCGGCCGGGCTGGACGCCAGAATTCCACGTGCTGATTGGAGGATCGGTCGAACGGCTGAATCCTGTTTGATTGACAGCTATTTTCAGATCTCCTCCTTCACTGACACAGTCCAGTTTAATACCGTCACACATTCTGCTGTGAAATCAGAGAGAGAAACCACTACGAAATTACTCGTTCATTTCTTGCACTGTAAATAAAACACAGCCATTGGACTTCCTTGTTTCAATTTAACATAATTTCATTGTTTTCTTGTTTCAATTCCATAATTTAATCATTTCTTGTTCGAGTTTAATATCATTTTGTAGATAGTTACATCAATCAGACTGTCGGCTAGGTCGGAGTGAAAGGAGCATCTGTTTTTTAAAAAGGCTGAAGTCTTATACCCACAACACACTGGGCCAAGGCTGTCTAAGCAGCCTAGCTCTGCTGGACATTCAGAGGACACTGGTCCAGTCCCTGGAAAAGATGCCTACTGGTACGATAAGGTCACTGACCATTTTCTTAAAAAGGAACGGAGGGACGAATTTATGTTTAAATAACTTGACAATTTTTTTTTTTTTTTTTTTTTTATTTATTTATTTTTAATGTAAGCCAACAATGAGCTTCCCCTGTCTGAAAGACGAGCAGCCGCCACTGATTTCCAGAGTCTCAAATCTATAATAGCCTATGAATCCAAACTGTGTCTAAAAGTGTGTGTTGTTGTGGTGTCAGGCTGAACAGAGGCAGTGTAGTTTGTAGTTTCTGGGGAGTCGACCAGAGGAGCAGATCAGAGGTGAGCACCCAGACGATAGGCTTCATGTTACATTCGCACTGATTGGAGTATTACACAATATTAAAGTTAAATCAGATCCCCTTTTTTGGAAATTATTGGGATGTGAAGTTTCAGATTATTAAATTATTGTCAAAGTCGCTGTTTGTCATTATAATAAGTTACACAAGCATGAAAAAAAAATCTGTATGTCTACAACACAGGTGTCCAACATGTGGCCTGGGGGCCCGGCCCACCAAAAGGTCCAATCCAACCCCCGGGATGAATTTGTGAAATGCAAAAATTACACTGAAGATATTAACAATCAAGGATGTTCAAATCATTTTAGGTCATTTCAGTCTAAAGTGGATCAGACCAGTAAAATACTATCATAATAACCTATAAATAATTAAAACTGTAAATTTGTCTCTTTGTTTTAGTGTAAAAAAAGTAAAATTACACAAAAATGTTTACATTTACAGACAAATGTTTCACAAAAAATGTGAATATCTGAAATGTCTTAAGAGAAGTATGTGGAATTTTAATAATATTCTCCCTGTTAATTAATGTTTGGTGTATTTGTAGATCCACTGCGATCTCTAAGTTTTGATTCACTTGTATAAATGATAAACTGAGGTGTAATATTGCTAACATTGCACTTATTTTACTAACAAATTTTCAGGTTGTTCATATTTGTTCATGTTATGTTCAAGTACAATTTGTAGATGTAAACATTTTCATTACAGAATTTACTTTTTCACTCAAAAGTTCTTATCCTATTATTTATATTATTTTACTGGTTTGGCCCACTTTAGATCATAATAAGCGTATGTGGCCCCTGAACTAAAATGAGTTTGACACCCCTGGTCTACAATGTTCATTGTAGTGCGCAATTTGATGTTTCTTATTCATCAATTGCAGCAAAATTCCAAGAAAGGAAAGAGTAAAGAAACAGAGGGACAGAGACTTGCAGCAGGCAGCCCAGAGAACCAGCTCTGTTCTGTCCTGGATCAAGTCAAATGTCAGTCCTTATGCACAGTTATGTCAGTGCGCAGTCCTAGATTGGTTATTTGATATTGGTTTGTTCAGGTTGATAGAGGTTGTTCAGTAAATTAGTGATTGTCATGGTTATGTGACTCAGTTTTGGCTTTGTAGATTTTTACACGGTTGGGTGGTTCATAATCCTCCTCTAGTCATGTTTTTGCTCCTGGACTCTTAAGGCCTAATGCTCATTGTACTTTACAAGTAGAATGTTTTTTGTTTGTTTTTTTCTAGTTATTTGGTGTGAAAAGTGTAAGGCCATTGCAGTAGCAGTACATTGTTTTGTAGAACGCTAACATATGTGTAATACTGAATAAACAGTGATGGCGAGTTATTGCGGACCAATATTTATGAAAATGCTGCAGATCAGGATTGTCGGACTCGGGAGAGGGGTGCCCTTTTTCGTTGGCTGAGGACCTGCCCCTCTAAATGTCTGTGCACGCCACTGCCTTTCATATATCAGAACAGTAACTGTATTATATCTTAACTTTACAGTCCCTACTTTTGAAAAGAGCGATATGGAATACAGTTGAGAGGGATCAGGACTTGTAATAAATAAAGCAGATATTAAAACGCCTCCTCTGCCCTTTACTTTCTGTATATTTACTGCTGATAACAGACGAGATGCTGCGATGTTTCTTACAAAGCAGCAGTAGGTTGTGTGATTATTTACTGTGACCAGTCAGCATCTCTCTGTGTCTCTCTCTCTCACACACACACACAGACACACACACACACACACACAAACACACACACACACACACACACACACACACACAAACACACACACACACCAGTCTTCCATCTGCTCCTCCTCTGTAGGAGTTCATTGTGTTTTGTGCTGAGTCAGCAGGACGTTGGCTTCGTATGCCGTCGTACACCTCGTCCCTGCAGATTTCCCAGAAGGCCACTGCCGACACCATCCTGAGATTAAGAAGCTCTCCCATGAGGCCCGGCTGCTTTGAAGGAGAAATGGTAACATGCAACACCACTGGAAGCATCATTATTTCCTTTGTTTTCCAGTTAGAAATTACGCAGAAATATTAAAATGTGAAAAATTAAGCAGAAATATTCCAGATACAGAATAGAACAGTATGTTTTATTTATTTCTAGTTTGATAAGAGTGTACTGAGGCACAGGCAAATGGAAAAATATAATAACACATCATTATCCTCACATCATAACTGCCTTAGTCATCCACTATATGGACAAAAGTATGTGGACCTGTTGAATTCAAGTGTTTCTTTTCTATCAGGGGTCTGGGATATAAAACAATAATGACAAATGTCATAATATAGTTTTATATTGGGATACGTAACATGTTGCTTATTAATATTGATTTTTCTATGTCTTATCCTCATGAACAGGACATCTTACAGCTGTAGACATGATGTATCCCCATATAATTTAGAAACATCAATATTTCCTTAAAGTTTAATGGGAGATTTTTCTTCCTCAGTGAGATGTGAAGAAAGTAGATGGTTAGTTGTGGTAGAAAATTATTATTTACAGTCAGAGCAGGAAAAATATTTTAGAAATTTAGAGGTAGAACATTTAAAATCATAGTGATGGATAAAAATAATAATTAAAAAAAACATCAGTGTTGAGAGAAATTAAGTCAAAACCATTTCTGAGGCATTTTGGAAGCAAAGATAACAATTTAAACCAAACTAACCAACGCAATTATATTTATCACAATATAAAACTATATTATGACCTTTGTCATTATTGTTTTTTATCCCAGACCCCTGTTAGAAAAGAAACACCTGAATTCAACGGGTCCGCATCATTTTAATGACTAAGGTAATTAATGTATGAGGATAATAATATGTTTCTGATCAGGGATTTAACATCAGGTAGAGGTGAGCCTATCGTACAGTGAAAGGTTTGTTTTCGAAGTTCAACTGGACTGGTTTTGTTTTTGAGAATATTTCGTCTTTCATCCAAGAGACTTCATCGGTGACATGAATGTGTGGTCACATGCATACATATCGCCTCCACAACAAGCCTCCTGTGGGTTGTTTAACATCCTGTCCTTTTTCTGTATAGAGCTAGTCCCAAAATAAACACAACCTGCTGTTTGACTCAACCACCACAAATGGTGACTGAAAACTGCAGGAAAATCCAAACACACATGTTTCTATTTGGACATACTGTTCATTTTCCATTCATATGAGTAACTGAAGCACCTACAGCCAATATACACACAGTAGGTATTAACCCATAAAGACCCAATGCTACTCTTGTGAAAGTTCCCAAAAGACTCTCTTTATTTAACATTTCTGAAGTGATTTATTACTATTTATTGTAATATTGTTTTTTGCGCTTTGCTTTTTTGTGTGTGTGTGAAAATCTGGTATTTTTCTATATTTAATTTACTGATCATGTAGATGTTCATAAAAGCTCAGAGTATTATATCAAAAACAGAGAAAACTGAAGAAAATGTGACTCTTAAAGGGGTCATATTTTGCTAAACCCACTATTATTAGTCTTTGGTACATTTATTTGTGTATTTGGACTCTAATAGATCATATAGTTTGAATTTGAACCCGACAGGTGCTGCAAAGCTATCTTTATATTCATTTTGGAAAAAATCTAGTGGATTTCTACAACGTGTTTTAATTCCTGCTTAACTTGTTACGTCTAAGACTAGTTACATCACAACATTTGTACATATAAGGTCAAGACTTCCGACAAAATTCACAGAGTACACCTAAATTGTTTGTCACCAGCAGCAGTTGTAGTCCATACTGAAAATATGTCCAAACTTCGAGCCGATTACCTAAAATGTTCAGATGTTGGTTGAACGGGACAGAGCAGCACAGCCAACCACCTGGAGGGGGTGGCATGAAGTGGCTCATGTGCATTTAAAGGGCCAGTGCTCAAAACCACCTTTCTAGTGTCATTACTCAGAAATAGGGTTGAAGATGGACCTGTGGAGTTGAATTAACGAAGTAACTGAAACTGAACATAAACCCGGTGTGTCCATCCACTCATTGATCCAACTCCATAGGTTTAACTGGTGAATGAATGTTGTAGAAGGTGATGGCGTTTTGGCGTTCACTTTGGGGCCTCTGAACGTCCAAATGGGTCATATCTGATGACCATGAAAAGATGACAAACTGTATTTTACACCAATTATTTACATGGATTGATAGGATTAGTGAATCAACAGGTATTAAACAGTTTAGATCAGTAGATGGTTTAGGTTAAAGGTGGATGTTTGGGTCTTTCTGGGTTAATACAATTGGAATTCACTCAAGAAAAACAGGTAAGGACACATTTTACTGGTGCGTAAATAGTGCATTTGAACACACAGGTTCATGTGAGGTGTGGAGGGTTGAATGCACATGCAGACAAACCATATGCATAAGGACATACTTTAACACCTTGAGTCATCAAAGAAGCACCGAGCATCCAAAACACAACAGGAATAGCACTAATCCCCTGTTCTCCATGTTCTATAAATAACTGTTCTCTTCTTGTTAATCTGAGGAAGTGAGTGGGAGCCATGAAAACAGAGACAGTCTGTTCAAAGGACACTTCCACCTCACTCTGCTTCTGCTCATTTTCTGCATTTATTTCTTTACTGTTTTCACATCCAAACTGTAGTGACCTGTTTATGGTCCAGTTATTTCTGCATTTTTTCCCTGAATGCACTTATTATGGTGCTTGTTTTGACCACTCTGAATGATAGTAAGAGTATATATCTGTGGTTCACCACCTTTTTGGAAGAAATGCCCCCTCACCTCATCTTTAGCCTCCTGCCGCCCCTGAAAAAAAAATGGCAACGGGGGTGTGTAGTTCTGTAAGTAACGTGATGGACCTCTCTTTGGAGTCCAGTAGGTAACACCCCTTTACCTCATGATGAGCATATTATTGTTGCGCCCCCCTCCCCCTCCCCCACACACACACACACACACACTGGGGGGGTGCAACAGAAAACTAGAGCACAAACAGCACTGGTATTTCTAAACATGCCCTAAATACATACTTTATCTTATTTCATGTTCTAATGGACAAAGTTTGTTCTGATATGTGTACATTGTGATGAATAACAGTGACTAACACCCCCCATTTGTGCCTTAGCACCCCCCTCTCAGCTTCCTCGTTCAAAACACCCCTCGACGTTGTCCAAACACCCCCACTGAGAAACACTGGTCTATATTAACCCATAAAGACCCAAACATCCACTGGTGACCAAAACCATCTATTGATCTAAACTGTTTAATACCTGTTGATCCACTAATCCTATCAATCCACATAAATAATTGGTGTAAAATATGGTTTGTCATCTTTTCATGGTCATCATATATGACCCATTTGGACGTTCAGAGGCACTGTAGTGAACTTGGGAACACCATCATCTTCTACAACATTGATTCGCCAGTAAAACCCAACTCCAGTAGGAACAAATATGACCATTGTACTGACTCTCCCATGGAAAAACTGTAAGTCACCACTTTTACACAGAGATCCCGGAGAAAAGGTGAGATGGTGATCCCACCTTTTTTCCACCATTAACCGATTAACACAGCGAACCTGTGTTCCAGAATCAAAGGGGCAGTGACACAGTGCAGTATATAATGCACATATTGTCATATCAGTCCCTGGACTTCTGCCTGTTTTGTCTGTCTTGTCTGTCATTTCCTGTTTTATTTTGTTAAGTTTTCCTCTTGTGTCATGTCTGGTGTTTTTGCTTCCCTTCCCTGATTGTTCCACCTGTGCTGATTACCTGTCCCCGCCCTGATTTGTTCCACCTGTGTCTCATTGTCTTCCCTCCCTCTTGTGTATATAAGCCCTGTGTTTCTGTGTGTTCGTTGCCAGTTCATATTCGCCTAGTGTGTGTACTAACCAGTGTTTCCTCGGATCCTGTTTGTCTGTCTGTTCTTGACCTGGATTGTTTCCTCGACACCAGAGTTTTTGCCTGTCCCCTGTCGGTGCTTCCGCCTCTGTGACCATTCCTGTGTTCGACCTTCAGCCTGGATTTTCGGTACATGAGCTTGCCTATCCCCAATGTATGTTTGCCTGTCTGCTTGTCTTCCCGTGTATGACCTGGTCTGTCCCCTGACACTCGTTTGCTTCCTCCTAGTCGGGTTCCCCTCGTGTGCTCCTGACCCGGGCTGTGAAGCTTATCATTTGGATTCAGAATCCGTGACGAATCCCCAGAGCAGTTTCACCGAAGACTCATCCATTACCTGCTTGTGTGAACTGTCTTTACTGACTGTGTTTAATAAACACCCTTACATTGTATTCCTGTCTGTGGGTCTTGCATTTGGGTTCGGTCCTCATACTTCCAGTCATAACACATATGGAGACACTGGCATGGATTCTGTGGTAGCCGCCCCAGGTGTTGGTGCCACGGGTGGAAATGGCACGTAGCCGCAGCACCCGCAGCATCCCTGGTATGAAGACACAGCACTTGGGGCGGCTGCTGCAGAATCCATGCCAGTGCTTCCATATCCGTCCGCTGTCTCTAAGGTGCGGGGGTCGCTGGTCAACAAAACACTACCCCTTGGTTGCGGAACAAGAGGTGTTCCTTTTACTTAGTGTTCCGTAATCATGATTCCACCTTTGTCACAGCTCTGTTATTACATTCCAGAGGCGTTAAAAACATGTGATAAAGGTGGGACCAAATGATCCCACCATTTCGTTTACACAGACGTCGTTCCAGAATAAAGGTGAAATATTCCTGTGCGGTGCAAAAGCAGCTAATGACTCATTCTGTTCAAGGTACAATAGTGATTACGTCCTCCTTAATCCACCTGGATCCTACACAGTGGACCTTAAATTACATTTACGTCAAGTTTAATATTTTCACAAGGTAGAGTAGAATAAAATGGAAGTTACTAGTTTACCTTCATGTCAGGCTGAATCACAGCAGCAAACACTGATGTTTATTCGAGTTGTTTGTTTAGTTTAGTTTTTTGCACCAGAGGCATTCTAATCATACTAAGCCTGTTTTTGGGGGGGTTTTCTGGGTTGATTTTAAGTCACCATTTCTTTTAAGACATGCTTAACTGACATGCATTACAAAAGTGTGTCAACAGTAAAATCATAAATCAAATACACACACACACACATATATATATATACACACAATATATAAATCATATATCATATTTAGAATAAAGACGAGATTATCCAATCTGACTGGTTTTCACCATTGATCAAGGCAGATAACCTTCACTTATTAGATGACGCTTCAGTGGTGTGTATCGCCGTCCCCCAATCAGATCAGTTCCCTGGCATCAGCCAACAGCTGTGTGGTTCAGTGGCTTTCGTTTCCCTGACAGGAGAGATTAGTGGCATGTTCAGTGCATTTGGTTATTTTTGCCTTTGGTTTTGACCAGAGCGGTAGAGAAAACAGAGTGGTGACACTTCCATAGACTCTCATTGTAAAAAAAATTGCAGACAAAATATGGACCTACTTCCGGGTTATGGAGGCACCAATAGTTCCAAAGATTGAGCATGGTGGCATCAGAACATTCATTTCTATTGCTGCTGATCTAGCAACTCCAGCGACAAGTTAATACAATATGATCATCTTTCAAATTATCAGGTGTATGTCCTGTATTAGTGGACATTCATGTTGTAAATTCTGTTTTCTTTGGTTGTTTTAGCATTTGTATAAATTTATATCTTAAACAATTGTTATGTTAAATTTTCAGCTGGAGCCCGATAGTTAGCTAGCTTTTGACTTCACCAGCTGTTGAGATTTAACCACCATAACAACAAATTATGGAGTTTCTTAGGTAAAGTTAGTGCTAATGTGGTTATCAGCGGGTTTTATTTTAGTTTTTTTGCTGAACCTGGTGGTGTTCGGTTAAGTTTGTCAGTGTCCACAGATACTGACACACACTCCAACACTGGAGTTACATACACACACACTAACTATATTTGGTTCATTTAGGTGTTTGATTTCCTGAAGGATTACAGCTGGAAAATGATTCTAAAAACACAGCCTCTTTTTGACTTTCACTGAACTCCATACAAAAATCCTTTTTTTTGTTTTTTAGAATTATTCCTGTCTTACTGGTTTAAGTATTATTATTGGTTGCAATACCTGGCCACTTTAGATGTCATAGACTAAAGACCAAGAAGATGCACACTGAAAATACCATGATCCCATGTCCTATGTATCTACAGTATGTGTGTATACTATAGCCCAGTCCTAATTCACCTCTTACCCCTCCCTCGTACCCCTCCCCCTTGGCCCTGGTGCTTGGCACTACCCCTTGGGATATGGGTTGAAATATTCCCCTATGAAATGAGACCCTTTGAGACCTGTTTCATCATCAGGAGTCATCGATGCTAAACTAATGCAACAACTTTGTTTGCGAAAGAATTCACCATGCCGTCAGCAGCTGTAACCATCTCTGTTCCATGGGCTTTGGGCACCTTTTTGCAGCTATCAACCACAAAGCGCAGAAATGCGGTTGTTTCTTTCATCACACTGTTGCACTCTTTTGCTGTATTTGTCTCCATCTTGCTGATGATTCGAACAGCATTATGGGAAATTTCTCATACCCCTCCGTTTCGAGGGGTATACAGCCCTCCCCCTTAGCCCTTCCCCTCCGACTCATCGAGAATTGAGACATCCCTACTCCTTCACGTGAATGTACAAAATGGAAGGGGAGGGGTAAGGGGTGAACTGGGATTGGGCCTATAACTAGATACGTCTGTGTAGGTATTTAGGGTGTGTGTGTGTATATCGGTGGGTTGGTGAGTGGGTAGTGTATCAATATTATAATTTTAATGTTAGATGTGTGATGATATTTTATGTTTGGAAAAAGTAAATAAAAAAAATGGAAGTCATAAAAAAGTTTGCTTGATTAATATGATTTTAGGTCCAGTAGAAGCTTTGATGTATGGTCGTAACTCAGATCTGGAGCTATACATTTACATACACTGATGGATATAAAAAAGTGGATTCGGATAAATCTGCCTTTTCTTCTTTCTCTGTCTCCTTTCTGCTTCTCTGTTTCTGTTTCATGTTTGTTGTTTTCCAAAGACGTCACTTTTACACCAAATATCTATATTGAAGCTCCATTGATTTCCAGCAGATCTTTGTGGTGCTTGAACACCCCGCAGCCAGACCTGAGTTATAGGACTTCATAACATATTGATTAAACCTCTGTCAGATTGATTGAAGACTGCAGAGGCTGGACTCCATCGTCAGTCACTGCTCTCAACGACAACCAATCCAGAGGCAGCACACCGCTGCCGGCCTCAAGGCGAACGCCAACATCAATATGGTCCTGGTCTGGGGACAGTTTTTGCTCTAATACTAGATTATAAACTCAGTAAAATCATTTCAAATATCATCGGATGAATCAGTAACAGAAACTGTTTCCAAGAAAGTCACTAGGTTGATGTCAAAGATGTAACTGAAACCTTTGGTGGGCCAGTTTTGGCATGTTTGACACCTGTGGTTTAAACTATTAGATTCACATTAACCTCTTAACGCCACCAGTCATAAATTTGCGACATATTGTTTCCATCACAGTTACAGCCGAGATAACGTATATATTCCCCCATAAACAGTTCGGGCATTTTCAACAGGGTCCTAGGAACCTTTTTCAAGCACTCGTTTCTCATCGGATCGGTCGGTGACAGACTTACATACCGGTTAATGGCAGCAGAAGCTCCCACTTCTGACACATAAAAAAGGAGAAAACATGTTTTTTTACTGCCAGTTGTCACAAATACACAACATACCCAAAACTTTATATATTTTATGTGCTATAGTCAAATTAACAATCTCCACTTTATTTTAGCATCTACTAGAATGCAAAAACACAAATAATTAATTTTTTTACTATACTTGTAGATAAATTCAGGCATTAAGGTGTAAAAGACATTTGTTCCTGTCCCACTTCACACTTTGACCTTCATTACAGACAGACAGAGGAGTCAGAGTCAGTACAAGTATATTCCTATGTGTTCTGACCTCCTTCCCATTACACATAACCCCAATGATTTTAATTTAAAAAAATCAGCACAAAACAATAGCGCTGGATTTGTTTCTGTAAACACTAGTCGCTTTTCCATTGACCCTCAAATTTCGTGAATATAACTTGTGCATAAAAATTTGCCAAATGGAAAACAATTTCACCAAAACTCTCATATTTGTGATTTAATGGAAGAACCAACATTATGAACTTCTGTTTTTTCGACATTTAGTAAATACTGGTAAAGTTTTGCAAATATGTCCAATGGAAAAGTGACTAATGTAATCTCAAGTATAATAATTAATTAAATAATAACCCATAAATAATGACAACTACAAATTTTCCTTTGTTTAATGTGAAAAAGTAAAATTATGTTGTGAAAATATTTACATTTAGAAACTAGAAGCACTCGGAGAGCGCAGACCTCCGCCAAGGCTGATCAGTGGCCCCCCCCGTGGGCCCCCCCCACCCCCGATCACCACCAAAATTTAATCATTTCTTCTTTATCCCATTTCCAACAAACCCTGAAAATTTCATCAAAATCTGTCCATAACTTTTTGAGTTATGTTGCACACTAACGGACAGACAAACAAACAGACAGACAGACAGACAGACAGACAAACAAACCCTGGCAAAAACATAACCTCCTTGGCGGAGGTAACTATCCTTTAGCAATAAAATGTGAATAACCTGAACAAATATGACAAACCTGAAATTTCTTAAGAAAAATAAGTGCAATTTAATAATATTCTGTTTGTTACTAAATGTTTTGTACATTTGTAGATCCACTGGAATATTTAAGTTGGGTTAATAATAAGCTGCAGCACAATATTGTGGAAATTTCACTTATTTTTTAGAAAGATTTTTCAGGGTGTACATGATTGTTCTGGTTATTCATATTTTCATGAAGTAATTTAACTTTCACAACGAAACAAAGAGAACTAGAAGCACTCGGAGAGCGCAGACCTCCGCCAAGGCTGATCAGTGCCCCACCCCCCCACCCCCCCCCCCCGTGGGCCCCCCCCACCCCCGATCACCACCAAAATTTAATCATTTCTTCCTTATCCCATTTCCAACAAACCCTGAAAATTTCATCCAAATCTGTCCATAACTTTTTGAGTTATGTTGCACACTAACGGACAGACAAACAAACAAACAAACAAACAAACCCTGGCAAAAACATAACCTCCTTGGCGGAGGTAAAAATTTGGGTTATTCTGTTATTATTTTATGACGGTGTATTAGGACCACATAAGAAAAATAAAAAGACTTGTCACTACAAGAAAAAAGTCATAATATTATGAGAATAAAGTCGTAGTTTAAGAAAAAATCCTCTTAATTTAATGAAACTAATGTACTTTTATGAGAAGTCGGAATATTTTCAAAATAAATTTGCAATAGTACGATTAAAAAGTCACAATTTAGAGACTGTAAGCCTTAAGCCTTGTTGATGACAGAGTTTCCAGTTACACCGATAGCCCTGCAGCCGACCACATCCAGTCAGTTCCTCCTCCACAAAAGAGAAAATTTGCTCCAAATCTGTTCGGTTCTTGCGGTTTTTAAATTACAATGTTATTCTCATAATATTATAGCTTTATTCTCAAAATATGACAACATTATTCTCATAATCATGACTCTTTTTGTATTCTCATAAAATTATGGGTTTTATCTCGATTTTTTACAACTTTATTCTCGTAGTGACAAATGTTTTTATTTTCTTACATGGCCCTAATGCACCATCGTATTATTTCACTGGTCCAGCACAGTTTTATATCATATTGGGCTGAATGTGGAACCTGAACTAAAGTGAATTTGACATCCCTGCTTCAAATGATGACATGAGAACAGCTACAGTACAAACAGAAAACAGACTTTCCTTGTCCCATGTACATGTAGGTGGTTGATTAGTAAACCAGCACAGCTCCACAGGTTATACTCGTCCTAAAAGAGTAGGACTTTAGACTATCCAAACACTATGAAAAACAAATTTTACTGCCTTACTTGGATCAGGCACAAGCCCAGGAGTCAAGGATGGAACAACAGAGGGACCGAATAACTCAACATCAGAATGTGTTTGCAGATAATTGAGTTGTGTTTATTCATATTTTATGTCTATTTTTTTTTTTTTTTTTAATTCTATTTAGCACTATTCTTATCTTACTTTTGTAAAATTTAACTTTCTATTTTATTGTTTTTAGCTTTTGTAATTTTATATTCACTCTATTGTTATCTCTGTAGTACTGGTGTTTTATTAATATTGCTGCACTGACTGGAGTAGCACAATGACGATAAAGGCTACTCTATTCTATTCTATTCTATTCTATTCTATACATTACTGACTAATTTTACAGTCCAAATAATGTCTCCTTTTTGCATGTGGAACATTCTTTTAACTTAATTCTTTTATGTAATAGTGAAACAGAAACATTACTCCCAGCACCTACGACCACATCAGTTAAACTGTTAAAAGGGAAAATCGTAAGTGAATATGTATTTCATTGTTCAGCCTGTTTGACCTCTGTTTTCTCTAGAGCTGCAGCTGTTGATTATTTTTGTTGTCATTTAATCTATAGACAATAGTTCCTTGACTTGGTTTGAATAAATGATTACTTGAATAGACAAAAAAAATAATAAAAATGTGAAACAGACGTGTGAAAGTGACAAACAACTGAAACAACTACAAAAAGTATAAAAGCAAAAGATATATAAAAATATCAGCATAAAAGTATATATAAAAGTATATATAGATATAAACAACAAACCAGTCCAATGATATCTATAAACAATGGCAATAATTGTTTCAGCTCTAGTTTAATAAAAAAAAAAATACATGAACAAATAGTATGGAGTCGGGAAACTGTAAATGTCTAAAAACAGGAGTGTCTGAGTAACTTCATTCTCCTCTGAGGACAGAAAAAAATCAAAAAAATAAAGAAAAAGTTTAACAAAAAAAAAAAAAAAATCAACAAAATGAAGAAAATGGAAAAAAAAAAAAAAAGGAATCAACAGAACCAAGAAAATAATCAATGAAATAAACAAAAATTTTAATTAAAAAATGAACAAAATAACCAAAAAAAACTACGAAAATGAACAATTAACAAATTAATCAGAAAATTAAATAAATAAATAAATAAATAAATAAAATCAACACAATACAACCGTATAAAGCTATATATTAAAATATCTATAAGTATAAACAACACCAACCCAGTCCAATGGCATCTATAAACAATCTGTCAGTGCAGTCTTCAACACATTTGGATTCAACTTACTAACTTATACCACCTGAACGTGGAACTAACATCCAACTGTGTGTTGATCCTGGCGTCATGTGCGTCACAAGAAGCGTCCATGTGAAACACAACAGTGGAACCAACATTTAACAGCAGAGAAATTAAGGAAATGAAGCTTTAAATCAGTAAAATTTTAATTGAATAATTATCTAATCAGTTTGAGTTGATTGATCAATTAATCATCTTGGTTCTATTTTTGTTCCCATGGGTTGTTCATTCTACATGTACAGTTCTTCCATTTCCGTCCTTTGTATTAAACGGGTCCCTTTGACTCCTCTGTGTTTCCTTTGTGTTCACTAAGTGACCTGAAAAGCAGAGACGTCCTTAATTCATGTCTCCAAGGTTACCTGCTGAGAACTCCCGTTTCATCAGCAACATACACACACACACACACACACACACATACACACACACATACACACACCTGCTCCGTTCTATGCTATTTAAGTGGTAAACAGACTCTAGAGTCATGCCAGAATTACCATCAATTTAAACCAACAACAATCGATGTTTCCATAAGACCAGTGAATCAAAGCCCAATGTGCTGATCATGGTCGTATTGATCGACCCACACACAACGAACACCTCACTCCACAGCTCACTATTCAGATTCCCAGCCTGCATCTTTACAGTTATGGCGTCTTTTTCAGCTCTAGCAGGCATGTTTCATAATCATAACTAATCTGTTCCGTTTTGAAAACTTCAAATTGTTCAAACTCAATTGTCTTATCTATAAGTCCCTCCAGGGTTTGCCCACCCCTGGAAGAATTTATTAGATGAACAGACAATAATTTGAGTACAACATCTGTCTCTAGAGGGGACTGCGAGGTGAAGGCCAGATGAACTAATACAGGACAAAACACCCTCTCTGTTATAGGCAATAAGAGCTGGAATGGTCTAACGACTATTTGAGAAATCTCCACCATTTCTGAATTTAAAAAAGAGCTAATAAAAAAAAAAATTTTAAAAAAAAGGTTAAAATCTAAACAAACCTGTGAACACCTTTGATGTGGCAGTTGGCAGTTTTATGCTCTATTGTATTAATGTATTGTATGATGTATACGTGTATATAGCAATGTGTTGTATGTACTGTATTGTCTTGCTTAATCTGTCTTTAAATGTTGCCGATGGAAAATAGCTTCAAGCAAAATTCGGCATATTTACACAAAGTCATGTTGTGTAAATATGCCGATGGAGTCATGGAGATTCGCCTATTAGGAATGAAGACATACGCCATATCACATGATATATCTGGAAGGCTGCACCATTTTGAACTTAGAAGTTATCAGTTGCTATGGGCAACAGCATAGTACAGACATGCAGGAAAGAGCCATATATCAAGATTTAAAAGGGGGAAAAAAGGATAAGGCAGCGGTGAAAGCAAGGGGCCCTTACTGTATGTAAAAAGTAACAAAAGATGACTGTTTGTTAAAACCTGGGGCTCATCACCCAATCAAAAGGCCCTTTGAAGAGACTGGAGGTGTCACTTGACAAATGGGATCCACCCTATAAAGGTGGTGGATCTTGCCAAAAGTCGTGGGTCTTCTCTTCATAATCACGTGTGCAGAACTGACTTTTCTTTGCAAATAAAAACCTTGTTGGCTGGCAGAAGCCTCTATTTCATTATTCACCAGCAGCAGAGAAAAATTTCCACAACAAAACACATACTGTGTATTTTCATTTGAATTTAAATTAGTATTTTAAAATAGTGGTGCATGTGTTCTGGAGTACCCTGGTGGTAATGTGTGGTTACAGTGCAGCTGAAAACTGACTAGGCTACTGTACCACCAAAAAATAACTTCACCAGCCACCACTGGTCATTTGAAATGACAGACTCAAGGTCATTAAATCACCAGGTGAGCAATGGAGAATCCTAGGTCCATAAAGTAAAAGTCCTGCCATGTATTGGTCCTACCTGTTCACTTAACACAGGTGACTCCATTAATTATCCCATCCAGAGTCCTCGATATAACAGAGTAGTGACACTTCCATAGACTCCCATTGTCAAAGAAATATGCACCTCCTTCCAGGTCATGGAGGGGTCAATAATTCCAAACATTGAGTCTAACACCGTTGGAACACATTCATCTCCATTGGAGCTGATGTAGCAACTCCAGGGGTAAGTGAATAAGATATTGTCATCTTTCAAATGATCAAGTGTATTTCCTGTATTAGCGGCCATTCATGTTGTAAATTCAGTTGTCTTTGGTAAGGGTTAGGGTTTGTACAAATTTATATCTTAAAGCTATGGGAGACTTTTGTCACCAATTTTTCATCAAATCTGTAAAACCCCATTCATATCCTCAGTATCACGAATCTGTAAGTCTTTGTGTGATTACTCACCTGAATCTCTTGGATCACAGTGAACAATTTCGAAGTGCCATCCACCATAAACAAACCATTTGCCTACAATCAGAGTCGGGAGGTAACTCGGGTATCTTTGGAATTTTGTCGCAATGTGCATTGTGGGAAGCGAAGGTTCGCACAGCCACCTGACAGCAGCAGCAGCAGCACAACCGCTGAAATGCAGAAACGGCTGGAGGGAAGCAGAGCTCCAGCCATTACTGAATCGTGTTTGTTGCAGCTGCCCCTGCCAGGCAGAACTCCACTTGCTCTGCTTCCCTCCAGCCGTTTCTGCATTTCAGCAGTGGCAGCACAAACCTTCGCTTCCCACAATGCACGTCACGACATAATTCCAAAGATGCCCGAGTTACCTCCCAGCTCAGATTGTAAATAAATGGTTTCTTTATGATGGCTAGCACTTCAAAATTATGCGCTGTGAGGGAACAGATTCAGGTGAGTAATCACAGAAAGACTTAAGGATTCATGATACTGAGGATATGAATGGGGTTTTACAGATTTGATGAAAAGTTGGTGAGGAAAGTCTTCCGCACCTTTAAATACCTGTTACGATCAAATGTCAGCTGTAGCCCTATAGTTTGCTCGCTGAATTGGACAGCTGTTGAGACTTAGCCACTATAACCACAAATTATGGAGTTTTCACTATAAAGTAACGTTAGCACAAATGTTGCTATCGTTGGGTTTTATTTTTGCTGAACCTGGTGGTGTTCGGTTAAGTTTGTCAGCTGAGGTCATGTGCTAATTAGGAGGACAGTTGCGGTAGAGCTGAGCTCTGCCAATAAAAGTTGATTAAAGTTATTATTCATGAGTTAAAGGATGCGAAACTTCTGTCACTTGATGTTTGTAAGATCCGACTCATCCTATCAGGATTCTGTTGAGTTTGTGTGTGCAAATGTTGAGTTTTTAATGAGTTTTAGTGTTTGTGCTAATGCTAACATGCTAAGTTAACCACTATGCTCTCTGCTGGTTAATGTTGTATTGTGTGTGTTATCAGAGCAGAGCTTGGCAGACACACAGTGTTCACAGCTAACCACTGTTTTCTGCTTGTACCACAGTCCTATAATAGTAAAACTTAAAAATGGTAAATTGTCTATCTCCTTATGAGTACAGTACAATTGCAGAATGAATGAACTTGTAAAGTTAGCACCACTCACATACGTAGCCTACCCAAGCTAACACCAATCTTTCCCCCCAAAATTTAAGTTTTCAAAATAATAAATGCAGTCCTTTCAGTGGTCAACCCCACTACTCAAAAGAATAAGACACACAACAGTACATACGGTAGTGACACAACAGTTGTGTGTGGTTTATTTTGAGATTTACCATGCTCACTGCTATTTCTCACATTAAATAACATGGGAACGCTTAGTTCATTCAGACTTTTTTAAGGCTTACATGAACCATGTGATCACCAGAGCAGCGATATCAAAGCGTGTTGTGACTCTCTTTTTAGGGCTCTGGTCCCATCTACCTGGATGAGGAGCTGTGCTCATCAAAATGGGCTGGTTCAGTGAGTGGTCGGAACAAATACATAGCAAGACTTTTAATTATGGAGCTGGGATTCTCCACCACTACAGGTGAGGGAATGTGCTCATCCTTCAGCAGAATCCATAGACTGGTAAAGTCAGTTGGTGCATGTCCATAAACACATTTTATGCACATTTTTAAGTTTTGCATTAAAAAACCTAAAAGAAGTAATGGGCTGATATGCAAATCTTCCTCAGGTTTGAAAAAAGATTTTATGATCAGTTGATGTGATTTTTGCCTTTTTGAAAACATAGGAATGGACAAATGGGAACAGGTAATAGAAGCCCTTTTTTTAAATAAACTCTGAAGTAGAGAATATTTTCCTCAGGTGACTGATCTGCTGACTGGCATCATCCTGGGATTTCCCATCAAGTGTGAAAACACAGCTGTTAGTAGAATGTGGAGGGTGGATGAGTGTGGACTGAAAGTAGACCTAGTTATTCCAGTTTGTGTGGATGGACATTTTCACTAACAGAATCCTCTACACCTGATACTCCCAACTTTATCAGTTATGTGGACCAGCCTCTATAGCGCCACCTCCTGACCACGTGAGATTACTATTCACATCCAGGCCTTCAGTGGTTTCTACATGACTTATTCCACCTTTTTAATATCATACTAGACCATCAATATTATACAAAAAATGGAATGAAACAGAATATTGCATCACAGACATGTATCTCAGGAAGTGAAATTGAATGCTCCTGGAAGATTCTGTTTGGTTTCGGTAAATTGGCCTGAGAGTCTGGTTTCGACCAGTTCTACATGTAAAGTGTCATGAGATAACTTTTGTTATGATTTGGCACTATAGATAAAATTTGATTGAATGCCATTAACCCTTTAAGCTCTGAGTCATGTTCCAGGTAAAGGTGCTGCTGTCAATTGCTGTCTGTTTCAGTGTCATAAAAGCTGCTGTGAGTATGTGCTTGTGTTCCTTTTCTTCAGTGGTTTTGCTTTACTGTGTGTTTTAGGGTCAGAACAGGGTGGAATAACAGAAAAAGACAGAGAGGAACTGAAGTTTGACAGGTTTTGACTAAATAAGGCACTCAGAATGTACATCAGTAAGAGATTTATGATGTTGAACATGAACTGTGAACTGAAACAACAAGGATTTGAATTTGACCTCAGTAGTTTTTTTGTTTTGGGCTTTTTTATATATGTATATATATATGGATATAAATCAGTCCAGCTGCTTTTTGACACCTGGTTGAACTCCAAAAAGCAGTTACATGGTAAATCAATCTTTATTTACATAGCACTTTTCATACAGTGAAATGTAGCACAAAGTGCTTTACATATAAAAATCAGTATACCCCCCCTCCACACACACACACAGCCACACACACACTCCACCAGCCATATTACCAGTGCTGATTCGCACAAATAACAGCACAGAAAAAGACTGATCATGGGAGGACCAGAAAGCTAAAGAGGAGGCACTATCACAGGGAGCCATCTGCACCAGGGGGCAGCCACCGGCCCCAGCAACCTGGCACCACCAACACAGAACCACATCCTGACCAGTGAGAGAGGGCCAAACCACCACTGCATCTTGGCAGCAGGGACCCTCACCCCACCAGAGAGAAGCAGACCCCAGGAAAGCGCCACAGTCACTGGAGCCCACAACCTTCCCTCGACATGGAGGGCCCCCACTGAGGAAACATTGGAGAATATAAACATAAAACATTAAAGATAAAACAGAAGCATTGGTTAAAAGTCAAATTAAAAACTAAGAGAAATAGGAAGTTAAAATATATATAAGATTAAAAAAAGGGTGGGGGGGATTAGTTATAAACCAAATTAAAAAGGTGGGTTATAAAAATTTCTACATTCTCTGCGGCCTTCAGGTTCCCCAGCAGGCTGTTCCATAAGTGAGGGGCATAATGCTGGAAAGCTGCCTCACTGTGAGTTTTTGTGTTTACTCTTAGAACAATTAAAAGGCCAGTGTCAGAGGACCTCAGGGTCCGCAAGGGTTCATAAGGTAAGAACAAGTCTGAGAGATAAGAAGGTGCAAGACCATTAAGACATAAAAAACCATTAAAAGGATCTTAAAATCAAACCTGAAACACACGGGGAGCCAATGCAGTGATTTTAAAAATGGTGTAATGTGAGCCCGCCTTCTGGTCTTCATCAGCACATGAGCACCTGAGTTCTGGAGAAGCTGAAGTTGTGAAATTCTATCTTTAGGGAGACCAGAAAGCGGGACATTACAGTAGTCAATTCAACCGGAAATAAAAGCATGCATCAACATCTCCATGTTGGTTTGAGAGAAGACTGGATGGACTCAGGTTTTTATCATCTCAAGAATATAGCCAGTTTTTACGATGGATCTAATATGAGGAAGAAAAGTGAGCTCAGAGTCGAAGGTAACGCCCAGGTTTTTTAGTTATTCTGATGGGTTAAAGGAATACACTTGTAGTTTTGACAAGTATTCAAGTATACAAGTTTTGACAAGGATTCTGTTGGGTTTCTGTAAATTGACTTAGAGTCTGGTTTTGACCAACTCTATATATAAAATGTCAAGAGATAACTTTTTTGTGATCTGGCGCTATATAAATAAAATTTGATTGATTGAGTGATTTAATTGGTTTTCCCCTGTAAGTCGCTTTGGAAAAAAGCGTCTGCCAAATGCGTAAACATAAGTATTTCTCTTGCAGCCTCAGGGCCAAGAACTAAAACATCAGTTTAGCCCTGGTTGAGCTGAAAGAAGTTGTTTTTCATCCAGGATTTAATAGCTAGAATATAATGAAAAAAGGGCATCAATTGGCCAAGTGTCTTCAGGAGACATGGCAATGTACAGCTGTGTGTCGTCAGCATAGCTGTGAAATTTGATGCCATGTCTCCTGATGATATCCCCAAGTAGAAATATGTATGAGTTAAAAAGTATGGGGCCTAGGATTGAGCCTTGGGGCACACCACAACTAACTTCATGGATCTCTGAAGAGCATGTATCCATACTTACCAAGGATTTCCTAACTGTGAGATAGGATTTAAACCAATTAAAAACAGTGCCAGAGAGGCCGACCAGGTGTCTCAGTCTATTTAACAGAATTGGGTGTATCAAAAGCAGCGATCAGATCCAGTAGCACCAGGACTGAGATTTTATGTCTAAGTTGCACTTGAGATCATTGACAATCTTTAATAGACCTGCCTCTGTACTATGATTAATCCTAAAACCAGATTGCTTACCTAGTCAAAACTTAGCAGAAACACAGTAAAAAAAAAAAAAAGAAAAGAAAATCACCAGAACACTGCAAACAACAGTAAAAACAAAAACCCACAAGGAAAACGGTGTCAAAAAAAAAAAAAAAAAAAAGCCCAAACCATCTATTTTTGTAGTGAGTCAGTCTCACTCACTGCTCTATGTTTTACACATTCCACAGACAGGGGGTGTACTGAGCATGCTCAGATGTTTATGGAAAAACCAAGGTGTATTCTTTCAGCACGTTTGGAAATTTTTCCTATTGAGCAAGCAGTTGAATTTTTCTGAATATTTAAAATAAATCGTACGTTCAGAACACTCACCACAGACTCGTCAGAGGTTAAAGGGTTAACTAAAGCAAGAAACCAATGAACGCCACTCAGCAGGTCTCCGTTCACTACAGCCACAGCTGCGCCACCACAATCAGCAATATTTACTGAAGAAAATGACAAAAACATACAAATGTTCATAAAATACATACTCAGAAAAAATACTGCTTATTTTTTAATATGTCTGCAACTAAATCCAGTTCTTCTCATCTGTCAACCATTACGGGAAAACAGCTGTTAAAGTTAAACCAGTATATTTTAGCCTGTGCAAGTAGTTAAAGATGCAGTTTACTAGCTGAACTGATCTGAAGAGAAGAGAAGAGAAGAGAAGAGAAGAGAAGAGAAGAGAAGAGAAGAGAAGAGAAGAGAAGAGAAGAGAAGAGAAGAGAAGAGAAGAGAAGAGAAGAGAAGAGATCTGTCACTAGGAGCAATGAAAATCATTATAGCAACAAAAGCAATTAGTGCAAAAAAGGACTGAATTAAAAGATATCACACAAATACTAAAAAATGTAGGCAATCTTTGAAAGCTACAGGATAAAAATTAAGTATACATACCACTAAAGTACTACAAAAGCTACTGATATATACAAAAAGCTAACTCTATGCTGCAGATGAGAAATATGTACAACAAATAAGGATATGTACAGGCAATATAGGATATATACAGGTAATACAGGATATATACAGGTAATAATACGATATATACAGGTAATAATACAGGTAACAATAGGATACATACAAGTAATAATAGGATATATACAGGAAATATAGGACATGTACTGGCAATATAGGATATATATATTTACAGGTAACATAGGATATACTATATACAGGGAATATAGGATATATACAAGTAATATAGGGCATGTACAAGTAATATAGGATATATACAGGTAGTGTAAGATATTCAGGTAATATAGACTATACACAAGGTATAAGACTGAAAAGTTCTTTGAAGATCCAATGAAATGACATGAAAATGCACATTTTACATCTGCTAGATCGCCCTCGTGTGGCCAACATGATATCTGATTAGTTATTTGAACAAATTTGAAAAGAATTGGGTGAACAGTCTATGAGAAATGGGTCAAAAATGGACAGACAGACGGACCTGGTTTATCTATACACTCAGCCCTCTGGGGCTCTTCATGGCAGGGTCATAAATTACAGGACAATTACTGTATGTAATATATAAAATGTAGTTTTTTGATGGGTCCACAGTACATTTCTCTGCTTCTGTTGGAGTCTTGGATGAAGGTCTGAGTCATCCAGTCACTCACTGACCAAAGTCCAACATCTGGCAGGTAAAGGTCGTTGTTGAATGTATTTCAAGCGTTTTAGAGGAGAGTGGATATAGAACAGGTTGGATGAAGCCTTTCCTGCAGAGGAAGATGGGGATTTACTTTAATCCATGTGTGGTCTCACTAGAGGGAGAAATGATGACCAAGAAATGCCTGTTCTCCATTTACCATCCCCAAGTTTCAATCCAACTTTAGTCTTTTTTTTTTTTTTTTTGATTAAGTGATGCAGTACATAGCAAAACGTGAAAGGCAAATAAGACAAAACAAAAACAGATCCTGATTATATATTCATCATTATACATTGGTGAGAGAGAGAGAGAGAGATATGAAAGAAAAGACAGAGGAACTGGTAACAACAAATGATAATTAACAAAAAAAAATCATTATCATTAAAAACAGTGATAATAATAGTGATGATATTAACGGAAATTACAATGAACAAAAATAGATAACTAAATAATAATATTATAATACAGCTTTAGTCTTTCAAGCACATCATTTTATTTTGTGCTCACTGTTTTCTGTTTTATTGGCTCTTCTGGGACAGTCCAAGTGCCGTGGTGTTATTATCTTTCACTGGTCTGTAGTGGCATCTAGTGGCTGATACAACGCAGTGCAACACAGTAAAAACTCTAGGAGCAGATGAATGAAGTTTTTCCTGGCAGCAGATCTGAATATAAAATATTAAAAAGGTAAAAACAAACATGCAGAATACCACCATACAGTTACAAATTCACTGATAAGTTGGGGTGAACAATGTCAGAGAAGCCCCTGTTGTTTGTTCCTTAAACTTCCTTCACAGAAGTTAAACTAGATCAGATAAAAATAGCAGATTCTGAATCATTTTGGCTTCAATGCCGTATTAATGGATGAATTTTTTTTTTTTTTTACTGATTAGAGCAGGGGGGTCAAACTCATTTTATTTGAGGGGCCACATTCAGACCAATATGATTTCAAGTGGGTCGGAACAGTAAAATAATGATATAATGATCTATAAATAATGTCAACTGAAAACTTTTCTCTGTGTTTTAGAGTGAAAAAAGTTTTTTAAAAAATTGCATTATGAAAATGTTTACATCTACAAATAACCTGAAATTTCTTTCAAAAAATAAGTGCAATTAGAACAATATTATGTCTCAGTTGATCATTAACACATTTGAATTACAACTAACAGTACTTTTGAGACCACAAACATGAACACAACTAACAAGAAAAAAATAACAAAAAAAACCCTCAACAAATATGAACAAAATAAAGAATAGCAAGAACAAAACATGCACAAAAATGTGAGAAATATAAACAAAATGAACAAAAATAAACCAAAAAATAACAAAAAGCCAACAAATATGACCAAATTAAGCAATAATAAGAACAAAACATGTACAAAAAGGGGAAAAAACAAAAAACAAAAAAACTTGTGAAACAGTAATAAGATGTTGTTAAAATTGTATTCACTTCTTTTAAGACAGTTCATGTTGTACATATTTGTTCAGGTTATTCACATTTTTTGTGAAAGGATAGTTTGTAAATGTAAACATTGTCATGTAACTTCCTTTTTTTAGTGCTAAAACAAAGATACAAATTTGCAGTTGGCATTATTTATAGATTATTACAATAGTATTTTACTAGTTTCACCCACTAGACATCATATTGGTCTGAATGTGGAACTTGAACCAAAATGATTTTAACGTCCTTGATTGTGTTCAGTGTGATTTTTGCATTTGACAAATTGATCCCACGGGCCGGATTGGACCCTTCGGTGGGCCAGTTTTGGCCCAGGGGCCAAATGTTTGACCCCTGTGCATTAGAGGATGCAGCATAAGCCTGTATAATTGAAGTGATGCAGAGAAAACAGAAGCATTTACTTTAGATATGGCCTCATCATTTTTTTATGCTTCATTTTGTTTTTCCAACCTTTTGCAATCTACTCTTATTTTGTAGGAGAAAAAAACCACCCAAAACATTAAAACATTTCTGATTTCTAAACCATCCTGAACATATACATGAATGAAGTCTTGGTGTTTTTCAGGATGATGGTCCAAACTAAATTTGTTAGTAATACGTGTATAAAATGTTGAGTTGTATTGAAAATTTTACACTGTAACCTCGACCGTTCAATGTCAGACCAGCACCAGATGATGTAGGTCAGAGGTGTCAAACATGCAGCCCGCGGGCCAAAACCGGCCCGCCAAAGGTTACAATCCAGCCCACAGGATGAATTTGTGAAATGTAAAAATTGCACTGAAGATTAACTATCATTTTAGCTCAGGTTCCACATTCAGCCCAGTTCTATCTCAAGTGGGTCAGACCAGTAAAATACTACCATATTAATCTATAAATAATAACAACTCAAGATTTTTCTCTTTGATTAAAGTAAAAAAAAAAAAAAAGTAACATTACATGAAAATGCTTATATTTACCAACTTCTTTCACCTGAAATGTGAATAAGCTGAAGAAATAGGAACAATGTGAAGAGCAATTTTAACAATATTCTGCCTGTTCCTAAATGTTTTGTGGATTTGTAGATCCACTGCGATCTGTAAGTTTTAATGCACATGAGTAAATGAGAAGCTGAGGTATAAAATTGTTACAATTGCACTTATTTTTCTTAATACATTTTAGTTTGATATTAGTTGCTCATGTTCATATTTTTAAAGGATAATTTGTAGATGTAAACATTTTCATAAAAAAATTTTTTATGTTTTTTTCCACTCTAAAACATAGATAAACGTTTGGAGTTGACATTATTTACTGTATATATTATGTTATTTTCAAAGTGGCTATTGACACAGTACTGTGGCACGAAATGTCAGTTTGTCTATTACCTCAGAGTCAATCAGCACCCTCATTATAGCATGTCTAGACTGGTAACTTGTTGCATCCCAAAAAGTATCAAGGCAATCAGATAGCAACTAGATCATAATCAGACACAGTGGAGGTTTTACTCACTCAGTAACCTACTGGGCTGCAATCTGGAAGACTTGTTTTCAACTCCTAGTTGTAGTACCATCTTTTTTTTAAAAAAATTTTCTGAAGAATTTCAAACGGGTAGAGAGCGCATGGCACCAAGGATCCCGGTAGGTAAATCAGACATTGATATAAATCAGCCACTGGGACAACATTCAGAGTGGAGAATTCGGACCACAGTACTCAATACACAAAGAACACCATAAAACAACATGTAGAGCATTTACAACAATAATTCCTGTTCTATACTATATACTATCACTAATTTGTCGTTTCTTCCATCAATTGCCACAGTACTGTGGTAGCAAAATGCACAAAAGAATGCGCTGAAGTATACGCTATATATCACCACAGTACTGTGGCAACAAGAGGATAATGAGTTCATGGAACAATACCCATGACTGACTCTAGAACAAATGCTAACATTTAATTGGTATGTGGGAATAGACAAACCGATATTTTGTGCCACAGTAGTGTGGCAGTAGCCATTGCCTATTATTTTACTGGTCTGGCCCATTTCAAGGCAAGGCAAGGCGAGGTAGATTTATTTGTATAGCACAATTCATACACAGGACAATTCACAGCGCTTTACAAAAATGGGAAAGAGACATGCTAAAAACACACAATTACAATTAAAACATAATAAATAAAACATAAATAATAATCAATTAAAGTAAAAGAGAAGAGTGCAGATAGAACCCTTTCACTTGTTCTATGCACAGTTGAACAGAGCCCTTTTCAGCCTGGACTTAAACATTGTCACAGTAGCGGTCTGTCTCATGTCATCAGGAAGACTGTTCCACAGTTTAGCTGCATAGAACTGAAACGCAGCTTCACTGTGTTTAGTCCTGACTCTGGGCACCAGCAGAAGACCAGTCCCTGAGGTTCTCAGGGTCCGAGATGGTTCATATGGTACCAGTATATCACAGATGTACTTTGGTGCTAGACCATGGAGAGACTTATAAAAGAGCAGAGCTGTTTTAAAGTCTATTCTCTGAGCCACAGGAAGCCAGTGCAGATTTCAGATCATGTTGGCCTATATGTGGCCCCTGAACTAAAATGAGTTTGACACCCCTGCCCTAGAATGTCAAAACTAAAACATCTGCACTTGTCATGAAGAATACATACAAACAAAAAAAGCAAAAAAAACCCCATAACCCTTATGACAAAGGTAACGAATAACCAGTTGAAACAGTTGGAGGGTCACTATGTGTGAAACTAGTGTGAAACGTGTGAGGGATAATACATAATAGAGTTTGATTAAAGATACAGAAGTCATATTGTGTGTATGTAGTAATGCAGACATGCTTTTGCTTTTTCTGTGATATAAATGTGTTTATAGTAGACTTGACATAAGCTGGGGGTGCCAAACTCATTTTGGTTCAGGGGCCACATTCAGCCCAATTTGATCTCAAGAGAGCCAGACCAGAAAAATAATAACATAACAAACTAGAAGCACTTGGAGAGCGCAGACCTCCGCCAAGGCCGATCAATGCCCCCCCCGCCCCCCCAATCACCACTAAAATTTAATCATGTTCCTTGTGCCAGTATCAACATTTCCTGAAATTTTCATCCAAATCTGTCCACAACTTTTTGAGTTATCTTGCACACAGACAGACAGACAAACAAACCAACACTGGCAAAAACATAACCTCCTTGGCAGATGTAATAATAAAACCTATAAATAATGACAAGTCTAAGTTTTTCCTTTTGTCTTAGAACAAAAAAAACATTAAATTATGAAAATATTTACATTTTACAAAAAAAATGTGAATAACCTGAAAATACTGAAATTTCATTAGAAACATTTGTGCAATTTCAACAATGTTATGCCTCAACTTATTACGAAAACTTATAATTATAAAATAGAATGTGCATTTACACCTTTCACAAACATTTAGTAACAGGCATAATATTGTTAAAATTACACATTTCAGGTTGTTCATATTTGTTTTATTTATATATTTATTTTCATTTTATCATGAAATGATAATTTGTAAATGTAAATATTTTCAAAGTGTAATGTTTTGGTTTTTGGTTTTTGGCTTACATTTTGTCATATTTTTCAAGACGAAAATTTGTAGTTGTCATTATTTATGGGTTAGCATGTAATTATTTTACTTGCAATCACATCGATCTGTATGTGGAACCTGAACTAAAATGATTTTGACAACGTTAACTGTTAATATCTTCAGTGTAATTTTTGCACTTTCATCCCGCGATCTGGACAGGAACCTTCTGTGGGCTGGACTTGGTCAATGGGCCGCATGTTTGACACCCCTGACATAAGCAATATTTTTTTCCTCTTTTACAAAAATTCTCTCATTGGAAAATTATGAGAATATGAGAAATAAATACTAAAATCTGTATACTAGGACAAAAATGCTCTGAAATCCAAATGAAACTAGAAAAGCCCTCGGAGAGCGCAAACCTCTTCCAAGGTAGATCAGTCCCCTGCCCCCGATCAACGCCAAAATCTTATCATTTGTTCCTTGTGTCAGTATCAACTTTTCCTGAAAATTTCATCAAAATCTGTCCATAACTTTTTGAGTTATCTTGCTAACAGACAAACAGACAAACCCAGATGAAAACATGACCTCCACCGTTCCTAGGTGGAGGTAAAAATGTTGTACAATTTTCAGCAAACTACAAAGTGGCAAATATCCAACTGTGGATGTTCTTTGACTTTTTGACATAAAGACATTTTGAACCTTAGAACAACTCCCACAAATGTAATGCATTTATCATTAATAGTTCAAAGGAAATGAAACCAAAACAACCAAATCAAATAATATATTTAAAAAAAACAAAAAAACAAAACCAATATAGTAAGGAAATATGACGAAAGTATTAAGATGTATTATATGATTATAATGTAACATAATGTGTATTATTATTATGCAATGTACACGTAATTATTTTATAATGTTATAACATTGTAGAATGTATTAGTGCATTATTATACAAAGTATATAATATGTATTATATTATATGATTATACATATTGTATTCTAATCTGTATTATTATTATACAATTAATGAAGCTGTATTAATTTATTTTATTATAAATTAATCAGATAATATATTATATGGGTATTATATTATACAATTGTAAATGTATTATAATGTGTATTATTATACAATGTATACATCATTATTTTATGTTATAATATTGTAGAACATATTAATATATAGTGTATTATTATACAATGTATATCATGTGTATTATATCATATGATTTTGAATAATGTATTATAATATACAATCTATATTAGCTTGGACAGAGTTTATTTTTGAGATGTGTAATATTTTGGAGTTATTTTGTGGATTGTAGGATTTTGTGGCCAGTAGAAAAAGATAGGGTAAGGGGAGGATTTTTTTTTTTTTTTTTTTCTTAGTTTTTCTTTGCTGCTTTTGGTTTTAAATTCAAAACAAACAAACAACATGACTTCTTGAGCAGACCATGCTTCTCTGGACCATTTGTTTTTTTCACTAAAATCTGTATCATATCCCATTTTCAAACCCCACTGTCTGAAGAACTGAGTAAACTGGAGATGGTGACTCTGGGAAGGTTTTCTGATATTTAGTGTTTTGAGGTTTATTGACCCTGGAGCTTTATATTCTGTGAAGCATGGCCTGTAGAGAGGTACTGATGCTGATCACTGGAAATAGAGCTATGAGTAAGAAAATATTTTCTATAAATAACTAGTTCACTGATCACAGAGCCAGTGTCAGGTTCCTTTAAGCTCCAGAGCTGTTTGAATGCATATATACAGAAGTTCAGTGTCATGAACTATAGCTTCAGCTGCACCTTTTCACTCAGGAGGTTTTTTTTCCTTCATGTCATTTAATGTTTTGTTGTTGACTGTTGTCAACAAAAACATTTTGATAGAGACTGAAATAAACCAAGTGAACAGAGCTGATGCAAGTAGAGTGTGTTTCATGTGTCAGTTAAACTTCTAAAACTCTTCTACATATTCATTTCTATTTTTTGTCATTTGATTTGTGCACTATGTTTGCTGGTATCCTCCTGTGTTTGTTTGTTGGTTGCCAGAGGGCAAGCATCTTGGTCAGTCTGTCTGTCTGTCTGTCTGTCTGTCTGTCTGTCTGTCTGCGCTCTAGCGGTCACGTTTCAAGCATTACTGGCATCAAACCATAACCAAATGATTTGCCATGGTCTCTAGTCGACTTGATTAGTTTTTGGCAATAGCAGGCTAAAGTATAGCTGAGATTTAGGCCAAAGTTAAAGTCAAGTGCCTAATTGACATATTCAGAAAACTGTTTCTATCTTGAAAACAAAGACAGATATTGACTAACTTTGTATTATTGACTTATACAAAGTCAAATATGACCTTTCATTTGGTACCAATTTTGTTGACCTTGGATGGCCTACAAAGGTCAAACACAAGGTCATGATTTTTAAGATATTCAATTTTCACTCATAACTGTCTTAGTTTTGCAGATAGAGAAAAATGACTAGTACTATGTTATAAAGGAAAAAAATAGCTGACGTAAGTTTTCTTTATTCCGTATCATTTCCCATTTCACAGTTATGGCAGAAAATATCACTATTTCTGCCACTTTTTGGCAATTTCCATTCACTTCACTTCAGAACTATATAAGATAGAAGAATATGACTTCTACCACAATGTTCAACTTGGAAAAGTAGGAAATACTCTTCTTTTAGTTTTCCTCTATCACTTCCTGTTTCTGAGTTAAGGCTGGTTTATGCTTGCCACACAAACGTGACATGCGGAAAATAGACGGGGGGAGTCAGCACAAGAGTATGCTTTTATACTCCAGGCGGCTCCGCGCAGCATCTATTCCCAAACTACAGGGGGCAGTGTGCCACAAACGCACGTCTATCACAGTAAAAAAAACTAGAGAAGAAGAAAATTCATCAGTTTGTTTTCTGTTTTCACATAGTTATCAATAAACTTACCTCCTCCAGAGCGAAATTTGTGTCTGTTTCCCTGTGTTTAATAAAATTTGAGAGCCAGTTCAACTCTTTCAGAATCCATGGGATGTTTGGACACCCCCCCCTTGGTCTCCACTTCTCCTTTTGGTGGTCTTTTTTGCCTTCACATATCCGTCCTTTTCTTTACCCATTCCTCCTCTTTGCTGACTGTCGTTGCAATTTCCCTCCTTGAATTGTTCACCACACGGCTGTCGCGGTGGTCCTGGTGTGACGAATCATACAAGTGCCTGTACTTCTGTACTTCTACCACCAGGAGCTCCTGAATGTCGGCCATGCTGTCCGCGCGTCTCTTACAAATTTTCTGAGGTGTGCGATGCGAAAAGTTTCCGCTTGAGATGAGCCGCGTGAAGGGGCAGGGCTGTGAAAATGACGTCAATTGACCACGCAGAGCTCACTGAAGTATAAACCAGCCTTTATAAAGGTTGAAAGTTTGCATGTCACTTGTGTGTAAATTCACAAAATGTCTTCTATCTGTGAAATGATGGCAGATATTTACTAACATAGTATTATCAACTAATCAGAAGTCACATATGGCCTTTCATTTGGTACCAATTTTGTTGACATTTGAGGACCTTGAAAGGTCAAACTCAAGGTCATGATTTTCAAAATGCCCAAATTTTTACCATAACTCTCTCAATTTTGCAGATAGAGAAAAACGACAAGTACCAGGTTACAAAGCATGAAAAACAAGGCCTCCAGCAAGTGTACCACCTGTGCCAGTTTCATTTGTTTGTTTGTTTTTTTGTTTATTTGTTTGTTTGTTTTGTCAAGGCCCTATTAACCAGTCTTGGTATTATATACTATAAGCTTTTATGTTATTGTTATTTCTCTATATCTGTAGATGTTTTATATATGTTTTTATACTGTTATTATTTCTATATATCTCTAGACATTTTACTTATACTTTTATACTGTTGGTTTTTTTCTATATATCTGTAGATTTTTTTTAAATGTATTTTTATACTGTTGTTATTTCTAATTATCTATTGATCTTTTATATATACTTTTATACTGTTGTTGTTGTTGTTGTCATTTCTATATAGATATTTTTTCTAATTCCTTTTACTTCTATACTTTTTACGGTTGTTGTTTCAGCTGGTTCTGGAAAAAAGAACAAGTTGTAATTTTGAGACGTGTGTTTTCATATTGTTCCCTTTTTTTTTTTTTTGCCTATTCAAATAACCATTTAATCAAATTTAATCAATGAAAATAATCAATAGCTGCAGCTCTAGTGGCTTAAAGATGGAAGAATGATGACGTGACCCTACTGTATGACTGATATGGAACAGAATGGTGTTTATGTTGGTCACAGATGTTTTTTTGTTTTTGTTTTTACTTCAGAAATGTTCATTTGTTAACTTCGAATTGTTTGTTTTTCTCACTTTAACAGATGAAAATAAATGGGTGAGATTGGAAAATTTTTGATTTTCACTCAGTCCCATAATTATTCTGCACACTAACAGTTGAGCACACATAGATATTCTCCTAAGAAAGCCCAAGCTTCAACTTTACTTTCTAAAATACTCAGGCTGGAGCTTTATTAACATTTTGAATTGACAAAGAGCTCTGCAGTTGTTCAATAACAAATCTCAAGAGTTAATCCTCAAAAATACAACTTTCCTAATAATTGTGCACTCAGTGTAAAGTTCATTCACTGAGAGTTGACATGTATCTTACTAAAACCTTCTGATTTCCTTATTGGTGCAGCGTTTCACTGAAGTCATGAATATCTCCATCTTATCTGCTGCTATGGCTCAGCTGTACTGAAGGACCTTGGCCTCATGGAATCTGGACTGGACTGGACTCAACTAAACTGGTCTAGACTGGACTGGACTGAACTGGATTGGACTGAATTGAACATTGAGGAGATTCACTCATAGATAATGAAATCTCTGCAACGTTGTGGTTGGACAGAAGTACATTCAACCATATAGTGGTCTGCTGGACCCCATGGAGAATCCACCAGGGGTGATTCTAGATCAGAGATTTAGGGGTGTGGAGCAGCTAGAGTGCTGGCTGAAAAGGCAAGAAAAATTTCAGTGTTTTGTACATTTTAATGCAATTTTGGACAATCATTCCCACATTTGTGAAAGAAAAACATAACATTTTTGGGTAGGGGAAACTCTGGGATTAAACCATCAAATCTGATCAAAATTATTTAAATGCTGAGCCACAATAAAAGAGGAATGGATTAGAATCATAAAAGAAATATTCCCTAATCCTAATTTTTGGAGGAAGACAACTTATTTTGATACAGCAGGTCTTCAGCATATACATCAGTGGTGTCATGGTCTCTGGATCTAACTTTCGATCAGTCTAAGCGCAAGTTGTCTCACACGCTTGCAGACCCCATGTGATGGCGGTAACCCTCACATACCAGCACTTTTGATCTTGTTTTTTTTACATTACAACTTCATATTTTGTGACTCATATTTTACATACACAAAACATATAATTGCAGGTAAACAGTTCTTAAATTCATGCAATATATTTATACAGTAATGTGCTGTGGTGCCTGGTGAAATAATTTTTTAGTGGGGTGCAGTTTCCAGATCAGTTTTCAGCTGCACTATAACCACATATCACCACTAGGGTACGCCAAAGTACGTGCACTAGTATTTTAAAAAATCAATTTAAATTAAACTAAAATATACAGTATGTGCTTTCAGTCATTTATTACCTAAGGAAATGTTGATACTGGCAGAAGGAAGAGATGATTACATTTCTGTAGTAATCGGGGGGGGGTGTCAATCTGGTCTGCACTCTGAGTGCTTTTCTGTTTTTTTATATGTAACTTTCACCATTTATCCTTCAAACATGTACATTTATCCATGACTTTATAGTTTGTCAGACACGTCCCTGACAAGTGTCTTTTCCACTGATTGTATGGACAATGTATTTAAACCAGGGGTGGAGGTAGGACAGGTAGATCACATGGTATTAAAACATAGAAAATCAATGTAAGGGTTAGAACATATCACTGATACCAAGCATGCAGGAATCAGTCTCACAGTTTCCTTACCAAAGTCCGTTATGATAACCACTGAGCTATCCACCTGTTTACTCAGGGCTCAGTAGAATAGAATAGAATAGAATAGAATAGAATAGAATAGAATAGAATAGAATAGAATAGAATAGAATAGATGTTTACTGTCACTGTCACAGGACCAATGAAAATCAGTTTAGCAGCTCAGTTCTATTTAGCACCAAAAACACTTAGTGCAAAAAGACCTGTATTAAAAATATCACACAAAATGCTAAGATAATGTAGGCATGTGAAAAGGCTCCGAAAATAAAAAAAAAAATACATATGCTACTAAAATACTACCAGAACTACTGAAATATACAAAAGCTGACTCTATACTACAGATGAGAACTATGTATAACAAATAAGGATACATACAGGCAATGTAGAATATATACAGGTAATATAGGATATATACAGGTAATACAGGTTACACACAGGTAGTATAGGTTACACACAGGTAATATAGAATATATACAGGCAATATAGGATACATACAGTCAATATAGGATACATAAAGGCAATATAGGATATATACAGGTGATATAGGTACAAGTAACAAGGTGCATACATTGCGGCTATTGCACTGAGGCAGGGAGTGTATTACACTGTAGTATTAGTTACGAATCTATTTGGTGATTCTGATTTTGAGGATGGTCTTGATTCTTTTCAGGATGTGACGGTGGTGCTTGGGTCCAATTTTTCTCCTCTCGCTTGTATTGGTGGGGGTCCACTGCGCCATACACCACTTAAAACAAGAGACTATGGAGGTCCTTGGGTGGCACCCCAAACAAGAGACACATGACTTGACTGCTCATTAAACGACCAAAAACAAGTTTAAAATACACTTGATTGCAGATTATACAAAATATTCACTGGTTGTATCATGTATAGCTCATTTATTTAAATATTAATGTTTTTGTAAAATTATTTCAGGTGATGCTTATATTCCTCTTCTTCTTCGTGTGAGGCAGATGGGGCGGCACCCTAGCACCCTCTACTGATGAGCACCACTGGTAGTATGTAAAAGTCTTAGGCAGCCTTTAGTTTTGTTGCTTTTACAGGGTTGTAATGGAAATGTGTCTTTATTTATAACAAGAAATACACACACAGTATTAAAATACAAACTCATGCATTTGAATTTTTAATACGTGTTTACAAAGGACGGGGTAAGGGAGCGGAGTATTTAAGTTAAACATCCCGCTCCTTTTTCAATATGTTTTCTTTTCTTTTTATATAAAATTTTCTTATTGTTTTAGTTTTAATGTTATATTCCAAATAAAATAAACAATCAATACTTCCTGAATATTCCAGTTGTATATTACTACAAAATCTGAGAAGTACATGTTTGGTCATTCAGTGAATTTCAGAAAAAAAAAAATCTGAATATTGTAGAAGCCATATCATGTAGAAGCTACATCTGGACAGAGAACATTAAAATGGACCATGACGCCTCTACAACATTCCTCTGATTTTTAAAAATAATAATAATGGATTAGATTTCTATAGCGCTTTTTTGGACACTCAAAGCACTTTACATTATTGACCCATTATTCATTCGCTCTCCCATTCCTCCTCTGGTGGCGGTAAACTACATTTGTAGCCACAGCTGCCCTGAGGCAGGCTGACAGAAGGATGGCTGCCAATTCGCACCTATGGCCCCTCCAACCACCACTGAACATTCATATGCATTCATACAGCAGTGTGAGTGGCTTACCCAAGGACTGACTAAGACAGAGTGGGATCCGCCAACCCTTCGGTCATTGGACTACCTGCTCTACCTCCTGAGCCATGGCCGTCCGGACAGTCAGCCTAAGAGACTTGAAGATTTACTGAATCCAGAGTATGATCTCTGCAACAAACTCAAACAGATGAAACAGAAATCAAGATGAGATTAGAAAGTTTTTACAAAATTCAAGTTACACTGTCCTTTTAAATTTGCCATTTGCGGGTCAGTGGTTTATGCATGAGGGGATCAGGATTGGACCTAAGAGGAACGTCTTTCCCAGACTTAGTCCTTCCCAAAAGAGAGAAATCCAAATCTGTTCAAAAAGATTTTGAAAAAATTGCAAAGATTCTGTCTTTTGACATTTGAAATACAAATTCTGTGAGAAGGTCCAGGTAGTCCCAGGAAATCTCAGAGGCTAAAGACCAAGACTGTGTATCTTTGACCCTTCAGGTGGCATTGTATGAGAAACCGACATATTATCAGTGTGAACATAACCACATGGACTTGGGAGGTGTGTGACACTTAACACAGTCTTCTGCTGCATCTGGAAATATAAGGTGAAACTGTGTTAGTTAAAGGGGAAACTTTGTATCAACTCTCTGGGCCTAAGTTAATCAGAAGTCAGGCTTAAATCTGGATTTGTCTAATAAATCCACATTTCCGCTTCTTTCAAGGATGTATGATGTCAATAGGAAAAGAATATTATGAATATCACATTATTATTTTAATGCCTTGAGCTTTTTTTTTTTTTTTTTTTTTTTTTTTTGCCTTGCCATTTCCTGTTGTCCCTACGAGAAATTGTATTTTTTTGCAAAAAAAAAAAAAAAAAAAAAAAAAGATAAATAAAAAATGACTGACTGCCTTTGTGGCCTGTGTGTTTCAGAATTGTAATGTTGGTGTTCTACGCTTCTATAAAATCAGTGGAACCCACTCAACCCAGCGCTGTGTCAGCTGACACAACGGTGAACTCACATACAACAGCACAGAAGCGGCCTCGTGGAGACAGTTGTCATGGAGATCGGTTCACGTCATCCCGCAGTGGTTGCCATGGTCATCCTGACGTCAAAGCCCCTCGCAAGATGCTTAGGAAACCCCCTGGCACAGTCTCCATGGAAACTCGCGGGGGGAGGGGTGGGGTTTGAAGGAAGCGGAAGTGTCAGAGCAGGCGGAAGTGGTACTGCCCTGAATACCCTGAGCAGCGAGCGGAGGACGGCTTGATTAACTCCCATCTTTCAGAGAATAAAATCCGGATCCTTAGTGCGCTCTAAATGTGAGTTCACTTACATATCAGTCGATTATTGTGTTATGTACTTGCTGAGGAGGGTGTTTGTGGGAGGACAGCAGCCCCGGCGGTCAGGTGGCCCCATTCTCTGCCTCTGCGGCGGAAGATGCCTATTGTGGTTAGGGGGCACGGGGCGAGGATTTAGGACGACACTGGTGATCAAATAGCGACAAGCTACCCACAGAACACCTGGCACGAGATTGCTTGTTCTCTTTGTACTGCTCAATATGTAACCCGTCATTTATTTTCGCCCATTTGGTCGGAGCCATGCGTAGTGCGCCGTGCCCGTCAAAGAGGGGAGGGTGAAGCCAAGTTTGGCCATTTTGACAGCTTAGCAGTCCCGGCCCGGCCGTTGTACGAGCATCCAGTCTATATGTTTCATACAACTACACAATGGATAACATAAAACTGTCGTTACGTTTGTGGATATAACTGTACAGCCCCACACTGTCCTCGTTATTTAATTTCTTGTCGATGTCCTTAGCTTCGGCTCCGTCATGGCGTAGTGAAATGGAAGCTAGCCCATCCTCCTATTTCCCGGTTGTTTCCCTTTTTGTCATGTCTGATGTTTTTTTTTTTACTCTGTATTTAATAATTGGGGCATATTTGTTTGAAGGAACCGAGTCCTTGGTTGTTTTATCTCACAGGCCCGTGGATGTCTGCTCACATTTAATCGCCGTAAAGATTGAAGTCGGTCAGGTCCCTTTAGCTGCTAAGCTAACAGCTAACAGTTGAATCCAGCGGCCGTTCATGCTAGCTGGCGGTAATCTATCTCTCCATCTTAAAATTCCGCAGGGGAATGCGACAAGGAGGGCGTAGCTGTAGCAGGCCGAGTAAACTACACCTGACTCTCTCGTGGCCTGGGGGCCGTTTATTGTGCATGTGCTTAAAACCCTTACTTTAGGCGTTGAGTTTTCAAGGTATTGCGTTAATGTGTGGTCTTTGCTGTAGCCTGTTTCCTTACATGGCTGTTAGCCGAAATGCTAACGCAGTGCTAGTGTTTGACCTGAAAGGGAAGGTTGGATCAATTTTACCAGGCTACGGAGGTTAATCAGTGCTTCATTCAAATAATTATTATTCATAAGACAAGGCATCCTACTAGTTACGAAATGGTAATATGAGAATTCTGAATGAAAGGGTTTAGCTTCAAAGCCATAACATGAATGAGGAAATGACAGCACTGCTTGAATGCCACATGCGGATTCACTTTCATTTTAAACAAAATGCGTTCCTGTTTTTTAATCATACTAGTGGGCTTATAATACACACTATGAAGAGCCATTTACTAGCACTGACCATTGCAGTAGTGATTCAGTTTTAGGATTTAAGGCACGGGTGTCAAACTCATTTTCTTTCAGGGGCCACATTCTGACCTCAAGTGGCCCAGACCAGCAAAGTAATAACATAATAACTTATAATAGGGACAACTTCAAAATTTGCCCTCTGTTTTAGTGCAAAAGATAACATTAATACAGGAAAATATTTTCATTTACAAACCATCCACACAAAAAGGATGTGAATAACCTGAAAAAACCTGAAACTGAAATTTCTTAAGAAAAATAACTGAAATTTTAACAATATTATGATTAACTTTTCATTTATACATGTGTATTACAGATCAGATTTACAAAGTCACAAAACATTTAACAACAGTAACAGGCAGAATATTGTTAAAATTGCACTTGATTTTCTTTAGACATTTCATGTTGTTCATATTTGTTCAGGTTATTTACATGTGTTGCGAAAGGATAGTTTGTAAATGTAAATATTTTCATGTAATTTGACATCTTTTACACCTCAATAAAGAGGAAAATTTAGGGTTGTCATTCATAGGTTATAATGATCTGATCCACATTAGATCGAATTAGGCTGAATGTGAAACCTGAACTAAACAGTTTGACATCCTTCATACCCTCGTTAATGCCTTCAGTGTGATTTTTTTTTCTTTTCACAAATTCATCCCACGGGCCAGTTTGGACCCTTTGGTGGGCCGGTTTTGGCCCACAGGCCATATGTTTGACACCTGTGATTTAAGGAAAACTGCACTGAGATGTGACAATAAATATAAACATACAAGTCCTATCCCTAAAATACACAAAGAAAACAGAGCCAGGAATATGTACGAATCCTCAAAATAAATTGCGTACACTCCTGATCAAAATTTTAAGACCGGTTGAAAAATTACAAGAAATCACATTTTGTACTGTTGGATCTTAAGAAGGTTCTAAGTAGAGTTTCAAAATGCAAAAAGAAGAAATGGGAGTGAAACCAATTTGAGTAAGCAATTTACTGAAAACAACAATTCAACTGAAATAAGCTATTTATCAGCCAATCAAAAGTTAAAGACCACAGCTCAAAAAACCTGAAACCCTCCTAAAATAGAAATAAAAGGTTCAAAAAAGGACTTAGTAATGAGTAGCTCCCTCATTCTTGTTGATCACTTCAAAAATGCTTTTCAGCATGCTTGATGATGATGATGATTATTTTTGTTATTATTATTAGTATTATTAGTATTATTAGTATTGTGGAAGTGTTACCTGGAGGCTAGTGGGAAAGTTGCTCCAAGTGGTGAAGATGGCTTTGCGGATGGCATCCACTGTCTGGAACTGATGTCCATTTTTTGTTAACTTCCCTTGCCATCCATCCTCAATTGTTTTCAATTGGATTTAGATCAGGGGAACACACAGGATGGTCCAAAAGAGTGATGTTATTCCTCTGGAAGAAGTCCTTTGTCAGGCGGGCATTGTGAACTGCAGCGTTATCCTGTTTTTAAACCCAGTCATTACCACACAGACGAGGGCCCTCAGTCATGAGGGATGCCCCCTGCAACATCTCCACATAGACAGCCACCGTTTGACGCCCCTGCACAACCTGAAGCTCCAATGTTCCACAGAAGGAAAAAGCACCTCAGTTCATGATGGTGCCCTCTCCACTGTGCCGCGTAGAAAACATCTCAAGTGGGATCTCCTTGTCATGCCAGTAACACTGGAAGCCATCAGGACTGTCAAGGTTAAACTGTTTCTCATTAGAGAATAAAACTTTCTTCCAGCTTTCACTGTCCCATGTTTGGTGCTCTCTTGCAAAGTCCAAACGGGCAGTTCTGTGGCGTTGAAGGAGACGAAGCCTCTGAAGACGATTTTTGTTCTTAAAGCCCTTCTCCTGCAGATGCCGTCTGACGGTTGTTGGGCTGCAGTTGGCACCAGTAATGGCCTTAATTTGGGTGAAGGATTGTCCCTTGTTGTGACGGACAGCCTATTGGATCCTTCGGCTCAGGGCTGGTGAAATTTTTTTGGGTCTACCACTTGAATTTTTGGTCCATGACCCTCAGGGTTTTTTAAGAAATTCAAAATGACTCCCTTACTGCATTCAACCTCAGCAGCATTGGTGCATTGCGAGAGGCCTTGCTTATGCAGCTCAACAATCCGACCACGTTCAGAGAGGGAAAACTTTTTTGCCTTTGCCATCAGGAGGTTATGACAGTGTGAATACCTGACAGAAAATGACATTGAATCTACATTTTTGCTCAGATTTTGGCTTTTAAAGGCTCTTAAAGTTTTGATCAGCTGATGAACAGCCTATTTCAGTTTGTTGTTTTCAATAAATTGCTTACTCAAAATTTTTTTTGTCTCACTCCCATTTCTTCTTTTTGCATTTTGAAACTCTACTTAGAACCTTCTTAATGTCCAACAGTGCAAAATGGGAATTCATGCCATTTTTCAACTGGTCTTAAAATTTTGATCTGGTGTGTACTGAGGCCAAAACAGGGAATGTCCTGTTATCCACATCCATAGCCATGTTTTGCACTGGGTAGTACAGCTGGTGCATCCCTAGTTTAGGTAAGGAAAGAACACACATGGTGACCTCATTTGGCATATGGAAACATCTCACCACGAGAGTGAAGAATTGGTATCATTAAAACAGCAGCAGAAGAAGAAGAGCTTAGAGAGACAGGACATCATTAAGTGTGTTAGTCTCCATTTTATTCAAATGAATTGAAACAATTCTAACATGCAAAAATGATTGTCTTCAGCTCAGTTGCATCAGTTAATTGTGACAGGCTTAACCTTATAGGCCAAAGGAAGGACGTAAAATGAAAAAAAAAAAAAGTTATGGTATTATAAGCAGCCCACAAGTGGAAAGAGACAAGATAAGGGGTAAATGAGGTGGTGACCAGATTAATAACTTAAGCCACCTTTTTAAGGTAGCATCTGTGCAGTGAGACTTATTTTATGTTTGTCTCAAACAGTTTCCTCTGTTGGCTTCCTGATAATGGAGATGTGGGTATTCTGTATGAATTTATGAGTCTCAGCACTAATGGTTTTAGGATTGTGTTTTTTGTTGAACTAATGGAACTGTACAGTGTCGGCAGATAATTGAATTTATTGAATCAATGTTGGAAATGCTGTATTGAAATGCTTCCAGCTGAGAGGCTGTTAATTACTTTGCAGAGCATAGGAAGTGCAGAAGTAGGGCAGAGGCATTGCAGTGTAGGTGAAATAAAGGAAACTTTTTGTTACCTTAAATCTTTTCCTGCAGCTCTTGCCTCACACATAGCCATTATGTTTTAAACACAGCGCCATATTAAATGTGTGAATGAAATGGGACATTTACATATGGCAACAGATAAAGACAGATTGTGTGATAAATACTTGTGCAGTAATGTAAGTTTTCAAGCTGCAGATTCCAGGCTGCTCTGTACTAATAAATGTTCAATTTGGCAAGTCCAGTTTCATCAAAAGACTGAATATTTTTAGAGATGGTGATGGTTTGAAGTTAATTTTGTATATCTTAATGTATAAAATTCCCAGATATTTTCTATTTTGTATGTAGCGCTACAGCATGAGCCTATTAAGGCAAATTCCAAACCTTGGGTCCTATGGCAGTTCAAGCTAACGCTTCCTTAACTAATTATTAAATGAATTCAAATATATGAACAATATTATTTTGCTAAGTCAGTTAATTTCTGTTCACTTCTCTGTGAAGTACATTAGCTGACTTTAAATTGACAGCAACCTCACAAACCATCAATAACATTCTAATAAGTAACTAAAGATTAAATTTATGCATTGCTGCTATCCGTTGTTTAGTGTCCAAGGTATTTTAATATATTTAATAGTTCCCTAAACCAAGCAGATGAATACACAGTTAACAGACCAGTGAATCCTTGTAGTTGAAGGATCCATCCATTTTCTCTTGTCTGCATTAGTTCTGCTTCATGCTCTCATTGCTGCAGCAGCTACACTCCAAACATTTCACAGGACTTTCTTTGCAATGACAAATAATGAGTTGTGATTTTCAGGTATCTGTCATGTGGTTGCATCAGTAGCTTCCACTGGTGAAGAGGCAAACATGAACCAACTATTTGTCATCAGTTTATTTCAAGATGGCTGCTCCCTGCTGGTGACAAAGGGAAACACAATCTAGTTTTCTCATAAATTTTAAGTTTATTGTACTGCCATACCTTGCCTAAGGTACATATTAGAAAATAAAACACAGTATTGTTTGATTCATGTCCACTTTAAAGTGTTTAATCATATAGAAAATCCTACTATTATCCAAATAATGTGTATTTTTGAAAGAACACTATCAATCTAATTTTTGCACGGTAACATAAATTAATATAAAATTGCATGTGTTGCTGACACACGGCGGTTTCTCTCCTAATATGAGGCTCCTAAACCATTTTGGGCACCATCTAAGTGAAAGTCATGTCAAATCAGGCTTTTCCAATATCTGATGGTCCCTTTTAGTATATTTTCTAAATAGGAGTGTGACAAACTATCAATATGGCGAACTATCACAATATGTAGTCTTACGATGGATTATCGATGCGCTCCTGCCACGTAGTATTATTTTTTTAATTATTATTGAAATATAGCCGCTATAAACTTCTTTCATCGTTCCTCTTAGTGAGTTGAGTCATCGTTTTACATGCCATCCAAGGGGCGCTCCTTGGGTGAGTGGCTGAAAATTGGGCCAAAGTCACAGAAGAAGAAACAACAAATGGCACTAATGTGGCAGACTCGAGCGGTGAAGTTAAACTAAAAGATCCGACTGATCTCATGAAATCGCATTGTATGTGACGCCAGTTATAATGGCATTTGGCGAGCTATATGTACAAATTCTCGACCTTTTGCATGCTATTCAACACCATTTGATGGCGTGTCGATGTATGCCAAGAACTCCAGTTCACATAACCCTAACCCTCAGTGCATGGTACTTGACGCATTGATTCAGGTTGGACAGGGCTAATATCGGCGTGATCATACACGTGGAAAGCTTATAATGCGTACAGAACACGGCAATTAAGTGGTGTGAATATTTACATGAGTCGTGATATCACATTGTTTAAAATAGTGTTTGCCAGACACCTAAAAGAAAATCTTGTTTACAGTTATGTTGCATTAAAACAGCGTCATTGTTTTGCACTATTGTTGTTTGTACTCTGGTCAAATTATGCTGCAAAATATAAACTAGGAAATAAAAATTTTGTTTTTGTTTCACCCCTTTAAACACACAAATATATCGTAGGTTATTCAAGTTATCTGTATGCATTATAAGCTTTCTGCTTGTGTGTTTACGCCATTATCAGCCCCCTGTCCAACCTGAACTGATGTGTCAAATACCACGCGGTTAGGGTTATGTGAACCCAAGATTTTGGTGTAAATTGACATGCGATGGCTAGATAATGTAAGCCAGTGGAGGCCAGATGGCATTGAATAACATGGGAAAGGTCAAAAATGCATAGGTATAGCACTCCAAATGCCATAAAAATTCCATTTATTGAGACTAGTCTGGTTGGGCTGCAACTATTTCAGTAGTCGACAAATCATCAACTACTGTAATGACTAGTCAACTAATAGTCGACTATTCAGACTACGATCTGCCCAGAAAGCAAAAACAATGGGTCTTATTTATACTCACTGCAGCAATAAAATACTGTAGCGTCCGACTGGACCTCAGGACAGACGAGGGCTTATTCCACATTGGTCTCTTGATTGTTAGAACAGTATTGGTTACTGTGAGCTGTAACCATGGTGACATAAAGAAAAATGAATGGTAACTTAACTGCCAGCTCTGTCTCAGTCATCCACTCCCTCTCTTTTCCTGCTCTCACCACTCTCACACACAGGCTCACTGGCTCCGCCCCCATATGTTTCTCATCCACTCACCTGTCTATCATAGCCCCGTACACACTCTGTGCATCACACAGTAACTGTTGAACTTTCCAACAATATCATTAACAGATAAGAGTTGTTAATACATTCCATGTTTAATATCTAGAATTGGCTCGGTCAGAGCAGTAGCATGTTGACAAGTACACGTCTGTTTTTTCTGTTAAAACCCGTCCATGGCTCCCATACTCTTCTTAACGCTGTATAAATGTTATGAAATTTTCAGACAGAATGAGAACATTACCCTTTTAAACAGTCATGATCCTTCACACACACATACAGTAAATAGACTTCCTACTAACATTGGAGATAATTATGTTACGAGGTTCATCTAAATCTTATAAATGTGCTTCCTTTGTAAATGTTCATCCATTGTTGTAGTGGTTCCATGGTAGCAGGCTCAGATAGAGATCAGACATGGGACAGTTTTTATGGTTGTGTCACATGAAATGTTCCGAAAAGTTGGACCGTTTGTTTGTCGTAGCCTCGTTTCAGTGGTGCCTACCACTGCCCCCTTCTGGTCCTGGTCATTAGTGCACATGTGCAGTCAGTGCATCAAAGATTAAGGAAAAGTCAGATGTCTGACTCTGAGCTACATCAACTGGCTACGGTCGAACATAGTTTAACATGAGATTGGATACACATGATGATGCCACTAACGACCCGTTGACGACTAAATTAGTTGTGGACTCATTTTGGACTAGTCGTTGCAGCCCTACAATCCAGAAAAATTATGCAAAAATCTCCACAACCCCACATAGCTTTTCCAATGGTACAAAAATTCACTAAAACAGAAATGGAACCTTTAAATTATCTCCTAAAATGCTGGTTTTCAGAGAAGGCCTCACTGTCCCTGTGAAAGATTTAGTGAGAAAGGCTGCCAATGTGGCAGATGTGAAGGAGCTCCAGGCTGAATTAGAAGACAGGGTGCAGACAGTATGCAGGTGATTGGAAGTCACCAGGCTTCAAGCATCCCGTCCTCTAGCTATGCTGCTAGTGAAGCAGCGCAGTAAAACAAAGTTCAGTCTGTTCAACTGTGACTTAGGAGATTAAGTTTCCAGCAAGAGAGCAACTCAAACAAATCTACACAGGAATGACTGGCTTAAAACAAATATGAATGTCCTGGAGTGGCTCTGTCATCCCTCAGTCCAATAAAATGGTCTGTGGCAGGGCTGTAAAACCACTGTTAACACCAGGCCCTTGTGAAACATGCGAACAAAGCAAGAACAATAAAGGGAAATTTGTCCTGAGAGGTAATCTGAAATTCTATATCTGCTGCCACTGCACTCTTACTAAGGTTAAACAGAAGCAACTAAATCAGGGATTAAAGTTCTCCGTCACCACGACGGATTTCCGTCAAATGGAAAAATTGAGGGGGGAAAAAAGTCATATTGAAGTAACTTCCCCACGTGTTTCGCAGAGTCCAGTCGGCACCGCGATCCTGTCCTGGGTTTGCTGTCCTGAATCTGCAGGTGTTTAACACAGGCACAGGGGGCTGATAGGTTTAACAGTGATGATAATAAGATGACTTCTTTATTTTTATGTCGGGAGGAGAGATTGATGACTATTTCTATTTGGAAGGAAACGCTGCTCATTCTGTGCCTCAGAAACACATGGACAAGTTCAGCTTTACCGAAGTTCAGCCTCCAGACGCTAACTTTAGTTTAGTGCTAACAAGTAGCTTTCTTTATGAAAGAACCACAGCGAAAAGGGAAGAAGACAGAACTGATCTACATGGACCTTCATGTTTGGGTTCATAGCTTATCTCCTCTTGCCGGTATATGACTAGTGTGTGTGTTTGTGTTTGTGTGTATGTGCCCATCCCGTGCGTGCGGCTGTGCGCGCTGCGGCCTTACACGGTTACGCGCCCGACTGCATAAGTGCTTTATTTTGACCTGTTTAGCATCTTATTTCTATCTGTGTGGTACAGTATGAAGATAAAATTGAATGACTGAGTAACACCCTTGGTATTTGCAAAGCCACTGTATTTTAAATACCCTCAGAGAGTATCTGTAACGGAATATAATTTCTGTTTCAGTTGACGTAATTTCTTCCAGTCAAAAGAGAACATGATATTGGCGGGAGGGGGTTATGGACGCAGGTTTGACCACGTACAGATTATTTTGGCCAGCATATATGACATCATGGACACGTTTGTAGAGGAAGGTGCTGAAGTGGTAACTACTGAGAGATGCGTGAAAAATAGATGGAGGTGGGCATGGCTTGATGAGAAGGGAGACGATGGAACTCCAATTAGTAATTATTATTTTCACTTGCTTCAAAGGTTTTCATACCCTTTAAAATTAACCAGAGAGCACCAAAATTGACCTGAAGGTTTAAAAATTTTCTGGGGGTGGACCTCCAGACCCCCCACCAATACCACTCATGACATTTTTTCTATCCATGTTTCTAATCTTCTACACCTGTACATTCTCCCATTCAGTGTGTTTTACAGTATTGCCAAATTTGACTATATAAACTTGTACGCTATAGTAGTATTGTATTGCATCATTTTTAAGTGGTCAATGATTTTTACTAGAAGAAAATTTTCAGTCAGATGAAAAATTTTTGCTTTAATCCCTGAACTAAATTCCTGTCAAATATCAACTAAGCTCTGACCCTCCTATTAACTGCTGTTTTTATTTTTCATTATTTACATTAATGCATTTTGACAGTTAATTAAACCATTTTGCCCAAGAATGATCAGTGTGACACTGGTCAAACACATCAGCCCACTAATGGGTCTGACTGATCTCAATAAATGGCATATGTCACACCAGTTCTTATGGCATTTGGCGTGCTATACGTATGCATTTTCGACCTTTCGTGTGTTATTCAATGCCATTTGATTGCGTGTCAATTTACGCCAAGATTTCCGGTTCACATAACCGTAACCCTCAGTGTGTGGTATTTGATGCATCGATTCAGGTTGGACATTGGGCTAATAACAGCATGAACATACACGTGGGAAGCTTAAAATGCATACAGATGACACGCCAATTAAAAGTGGGGTGTATATTTACGCGAGTCACGATATCACGTTGAATGGGTAAATTTATCTCGTTTGGCAGAAATGTCCCATTGTTATTAAAAACATTTTTTCAAAACTACTAAAGTTGAATTGATCGGCCACAACCACCTGTGTCTTAGAATATCAAATAAGTTTTTTTTTGTTTTTTTTTACTGATGTAGAATAACATGGAGGAGGTGGGTTTTGTGATGTATGCTGCAGATGTCAGTTGGGGGGTCGTCAAGATGGTTTGTCTCCACTTTTTGGGGGCTGTCACAGCATCTGTCTTTGTAAATAGGATAGTAGTTGGACACACTTTCTGATCGTTGTAGAAAAGGAATGAAGTGGCTGCTCTGTAATTCTTGCAAATGAAGCCACTGTTGCTAACATTATTAGTTAGTTTTACGCAGTCAACAGTAGGGGCCACATTCATGCTACTTCCTGTCTGGGCTTGGATCTTTACATCAGGGCTGTTGATGTCCTGCAGCTGTAAAACATCTATTATTAATTGTACACAAAGTTTCGATTAACTACAACTAGGGATCTAACGATTACTGGTATACTGATTAACCTCGGTAAAATTCCCGATGGTTAGTATTACCGTTTAAATTGTAATTATAATGATAATCGTGTTTGATTACTGCACTTTGAAAGACAAAGAGAGAGAGAGAGAGATACTATCTATTTATCTATCTCTGAAAAAGAAACTAAAACAACTCAAACTTGATATGGAAAATGGTCAAACAGTGGCCATAAGGTTCCATCTTTAATGCACATTTGTATGTTTGATGTTTACTTGTTAATAGTTGAATGTTTCTGAAACAGAAAGTACATTGTGCCTATTATATATATTATTATTATTATTTTTATTTATTTATTTATTTTTTCCAAAATACAGCTTGGTTAAATTATTTCAATGTGTATAAGTACTTTTTGAACATTTTGAGCACATTTCAACAATACTGAGATAATAATGATAACCGTAATAATTTTAGTCTCAATAACCGTGATATGAAATTTTCAAATCGTTACATCCCTAACTACAACATATTTATCAAATGCAAATTTCTATTTCTGTGCATAACTATCCAAATGCAGTTCTTTAAACCATAATCTGAAATAAATAAGGCAATAGCCATCCCAATTTTTTTTCTTTTTTAACCAGTCTTTGTTCAAACTATTGATTATTTCAGAGTTTATTTTCTGTCATGATAAAGTGCAGAATTTAATTTCATAACAGCAGCTAACGGAGACAACCAGGACGGAATCATAACGTAGTCCAAAGCAATTACATGACTGGAACGAGTTAAGGATCGCAGATGTCCAAGTCATAGTTTTCACACTTTAGTTTTTTGACGATGCATGCGACACTGCAGCCTCGAAGTCTCTGAACTAGAATGGGGTCAGCTGCATTTCCAAAACACTTTTCTTGCAGGTGGTTAAATGCTGCAGTAGTGTGTATTTTAGTAAACGCAGCTAGTTAAACATGAAATAAAATTTAAAAAACCTCAGTGTGAACAGGACCTAAAAATGCATGTAGTTGTCTGGTCTTTATACTGTGAACAAAACAACAAAATAACAATAACCCACCTTGATTCTTGATCTACTGCTCTAGCAGTAAAAAAACAGCCACCTACAGATTTTTAAAATCCGTTTGTTTGGTATAAAATCTGGTGTTTTCTCTATTTTACCCCTGCTGTGGTTGTGTTAATATTCTCGTTGTAATGCACTAATAAGAGACTTCATTCAGATCAACATCAATAAGTAATTTAATGTACAAATGTTGATCTTTAAACCTTGTTGAAGCTCTTTCATGGAGGTTTTGTGGTGTGACGTGTAGATTTAAATGAAATGGAAGCAAGGCTGTGGCCTACTTAGACCTACAGATTCATCTGGAGCTGAAAGCCCTGGAGGGGCTGATGAAATAACTGGGAGCTGCCATTTCACTGGAAATTAAAGGGTTGTTGACATTTCATTAAAGTGCTGTTGTGTTTTGTTTTTTTTTTTTCCATTTGGTGTTCAGGTGGTCCATTATTAGCCTTTTCACCACAGCAGTGTTGAGTGTTTGTTTGACGACTAAATTCCTGTATACATATTTTCTGTACAAAACGTCAGATCACAGTTTTGATTAAACCTGAAAAGATCATATTGTCACGTATTACCAGCTGTTGAGAGGTCAGTGAATGCCGCAGACAGGACACAAAAACAGTTAAACAGTCCTTACAAATATGCGACACATTCCAGTTGTTCAGTGTCCTCAATGTAATATCATGACTTGCATACATATAAACGCCACTTTAATTGGCGTGTTATCTGTACGCATTATAAGCTTTCCGCATGTATGTACACACTGTTAGTAGCCCCCTGTCCAACCTGAATTGATGCGTCAGATACGGTGCACTTAGGGTCAGGGTTAATGTTATGGTTACGGTTAGGGTTATGTGAACCGAAGATCTTGCTGTAAATTGACACGTGATCAAATGCCGCTGAATAACACGTGAAAGGTCAAAAATGCACACATATAGCATGCCAAATGCCATAAGAACTGGCGTGACGTACAATGCCATTTCACATTCAAAGACAGAAAGCCTCTTACTTTTACCACCAGGAGGTCATGACAGTGAGTGCCTGAAAGAAAATCACATAAGCCTGAGTTTTGCACAAATTTTACCTTGTTAAGGCTGTGGTCTTAACTTTTTGATCAGCTGATGAACAGCCTGTTTGCGTTAAAATAAATGTTAAAATAAGTTGTTGACAACTCTTTTTTTTTTTTTTCTCTGGCTCCAGTTTCTTCTTTTTGTATTTTGAAGCTCTGCTTATAACCTGATTATGATCCACTATTGCAAAATAGGAAATTTCCTGGTCTTTAAGATTTTGTTCAGCAGTGTATAATGTATTTTTTATTGGTTGTAGACTTTCGGATATTTGCTTAAGATTTTCTTGCAAGTTCCCAATAAAAGGTCAAATAAATAATCAGATGTAAATCTGTGAAATCATGGCTGTCTAATATTTGTACATGTCATGCTCTCCTTTACCTTTACCTTTGCTCTTTCAGTGGAATAATGGGTCCCTTACACGTCTCCTTATACCCCAGAGCTGGTTCTTACAGCCTCAGCACCATCTCATGGCTGTTTGACTTTTTTCCTTAACCATGCGGTAAACAGAAGCCGCTGTTCCAAACTCTAATGCTGCCTTTTGGTTTCCCGTTCTTCCTCTCTTCACAGCAGAAAGATGGATAAGAGCGACCTGGTGCAGAAAGCCAAGCTGGCAGAGCAGGCCGAGCGCTACGATGACATGGCGGCTGCCATGAAGTCTGTGACGGAGCAGGGGGTGGAGCTTAGCAACGAGGAGCGCAACCTGCTGTCTGTTGCCTACAAGAACGTGGTATGATGTCCAACTGACAACTAATTATTTTCCCCTGAAATTTTTTAAGCTCGGTTGCGTGTTGTTGCTGTGAAAAATCAATAGTCAGTGAATTCCTACTATTGTAGAGACGCAGAATATAATTGATAGACATGAACATCATCTTTTTAGGGTTACTGGGATCATTCAAGTAAAAATGAAGTTGCATATCATCCAATTTCCAGTTTTCAAACTGAATGTGGTTAATATGGTCTTAAGGGTGCATTTTAATAAAGAAAATCACAGTTGCATTTGGCTGAATTGTACCAATTGACTGTACACACAAACACACATGCACACAAACACACATAGGTGTTTGGTAGTGGAAGCACATCCAATGCCAAACTGTCTGTTTATTTAACCACAATGTATTTATTCTGATGTGAACGACTACAGAGACAACAATGGAAAGAGAAATAAGATTTTGTGAACAGTGTGTAAATCTGTGAGCTGTCTCCTGCAGTATCACTGCTTTTTATCACAACAAATGTCATCAAGAGAATCTGAATGTTGCCTACTCGTGAACTTAGTATAAACAGAGAAGCTCTACATCAGCCAGAGGGAAGGACACGTCTACATCAGCCTGAAGACAGAACTGAGATGACCACATCCTCGGAAAGCCCTCCGCTGTTTCCTCTAAGATCTTTAGTCACTTTTCATCTAAATGCTCAGCATAACTGAAGCATTATGGGACTTTTCTAACCTAACTGTAGCCTGTGTTTACATTTAGTTTAGTAGTTCCGAAATGAGTAAAACAGGCAGGCGGTGATAATAGACCACAGACAGATTACATTTAAAAGTTAGTCTCTGGAAGTGGCTTCTGTTTTTTTTTTTTTTTTTTTTTTTTTTTTTTTTTTTTTTTTTTTGGGGGGGGGGGGGGTTACAGAACTGATAAATACAAACAGGAATATGCATGATTTATTCAAGCAAGTTAGATTGGAGATAGAGCAAGGCTAACCAAGTCAAAGGTTATTCACACATCAGACACAACTAAGTAAGAATCATAAAACATCTTATAACATGAGCACATTCACCATAGGTGTAGTAGTTACACAATAGTAAGATGAAATACTAACATATGGAGTAATGTAAGTGTTCCATTACATCTGTTAATCCCACTGCATGCACTGACAGCATTTATTTGAACTCACTTGACTGACAAACAAGCTCAGAACTTACAGATTCAACAGAGAAGAAATGGGTTGAATATGAGGGGGCTTCAACAAGAACATGGCTTTGACATGGGTTCAGTGGTATGGGCCTCAGTTTGACACAGATGGACTTAAAGGCTGGATTCAACACTTGCAGAAGTGGATTGACTGAGATGGAGCATATGTTCAACAATAAACATCAGGACTTAAACCATTTTTTCTAACTGTCCCTTTTCCACAAACTTTTTGAAGCCCCCTCGTCGGTGGTAAAAATGTCAAACTTGTATACCAGATTCTACCATTAGGCGTTACACTTCCACTCATTAGATGTCCCCATGGTAGAGGTGAGACTAAAGGAGGGTCCTGACTACAGTCCGCCCATGGGCCATTAAGCTAGTTTTGGATTCTGCCAGTAAACCTGAATGAATGTGAATCAGCACATGCACATCTGCTCTGACCTGTGTACATGGTTTTGGCTGTGAAACGCCAAAGCAGAACCTTGATGAGCTTGGCCAGGACTTTTGGTTTTCAGCTACCCTCTTCCCACTGGGATGCTTCTTGGTTTTTCATGCTTTTGGTTCAGTTTTCACTTTCTTTGAAGCCATTCTGCATTCTAGCTCCATTACTCCTTTTATAAAAGTGCTTTGACGCCATCATCAGGTTGCTGTTGTGTGGTCGATGAGTATTTAATTTTGCCCAACCTGCTGTAATGACAAATGTTGTCACTTGAGTAAATCACTTCAATAAACTAAAGACCAGACCAGACTAGATGGGCAAAACTGGAAATTGATCATACTCTAGAGAAAACAAGAGTGACTTGAGAAAAGAGTCATGTGTTGTAAATGTTCCAGTTCTGCTCTTTAAGGCACATGATTCAAACGATGTAAGATTAGAAAGGTAACAAAATACACTTCAATAAATTGCCCCCTAAAGAGGAACTATACTCCAGATTTTTTGTTGTAGTGCCTCCTGGAAACTCATAAAATTCTTTAACAATGTTAAAAATATGGGACGTAACGTGTGTCATCACACCAAACTCAAGCCCCATAAACATGTCTGTAACCATGTTCTGCTGTCAGTGGGTTTTAATCAACTGTAAACATTCCATGGTGAGCATCATGCTTTTGGGTGGTCATATTAAAGAGAACTGAGTAAGATGTTGACCACTTCACCCAAAGTCAAAGAGCTGAGCTCCCTCTTACTAAAGACATGATTATTTCAACAGGTTTTGAACTAGTGAAGGATGTTTATAGCTGATATTCTGTATTTTATATTATTTTGTTTGTTATTGTGTACTTTGACGTCCTACTTTGAAGCACTTTGTGACTGATGTCTGTGAAAGGTGCTGTGGAAATTTTTACTTAAGCTCCTGTTCAGACCTGGCATCAGATGGATCACTTACAATCAGATCCCACTTCACCCGCTGCATATGTGAATAACCAACTTCATCAGTGACCTTCATTTTTAAGTTTTAACAGACTGCCTCCTTAATGATCCGATACAAATGTCATTTCACTGTGTCTTCTGCAAGTTTTTAACCCATAAAGACCCAAAAACATCTACTGATGTAACTGTTTAATACATGTTATCCACTAATCCCATCAATACATGTAAATAATTGTTGTAAAATACAGTTTGCCATCTTTTCATGGTCATCAGAAATGACCCATTTGAACGTTCAGAGGCTCCGTAGTGAACATGGAAACACTGTTATCCTCTGCAACTTTGATTCACCAGTAAAACCCATGAAGTTGGATCAATGACAGGGGATGGGCACACTGGGGTTTATGTTCAGTTAATGAGAGATTTGACTGAAAAAGTCACTTTTTCTTCAGTTTTCTCTGGTTTTGCTATGATAACCCTCAGCTTTAATCTTAGCTTTTATCAGGGTTCCCGCAGGGTCTTAAGAAGTATTAAAAGCCTTGAATTTCAAAATTTGCATTTAATACCTTAAAGTCTTTAAAAGGTATTACATTTGATATGGTAGGTCTTAAGAAGTTATGTTGCCATAAACTTTTTGGCTGTATTGTAATAAAATGTGTCTGTTAAGTGTCCAAGCTGCAAAGAAAGTAATATTAGTTGATTCAGCTCCACCTGTTCCAACAATTTATGTTGAAATTAAGAACCAATTATCGCTACCTTTGCAGCCCCGGTGAGAAATGACTCAGAACGATGGGATTCGAGGCATAAATCAATACATGTTCCTTAATTCTAGGAGTCACACATTTTTGCCAGTATGGCCTTGAAATAGGCTGTGAAATAGGCTTTAAATTCTGTTCTAAGTAGTCTTAAAAAGGTCTTAACAAGTCTTAAATTTAACTTGCAGAAACCCACAGGAACCCTGTTTTATGAACATGTACATGATCAGTGAATTAAATATAGAAAAATACATGATGTTCACTGAAAAAACACAAAATACAGAGGATAAGATTATAAATGGTAACATTTCACTTAAAGGTTAAATATAGAGAAATTAATTGGAAATAACGTAAAAGTAATACTGGGTCTTTATGGGTTAAAGGGGAACATTTTATTTACCGTTCCTCATGTCAGGAAGGGTCGCTTTGATGCAGTGAAATATTTACTGACATGACACCTGTTGCATGACTGATGGTTGACTGAATTGTCAACTTGTGTGAGTTAGACAACCCTGAAGGGCTTTTGGATATGTTCACTTGACTTTGTATGGCTTTGATATGCCCTGTTTGGGTACTGAGTTTCACTTAAAGACAATAGTGACTGAATTCACCATCATTTAGTCTGTCCCTCAGTCCACTTCTGTTCAGGCCATGATAGAAGGTGGACATGTGTTCCAGACCTGCCTCTGAATAGGGTCTGACTCAGTGGAGTTCAGTTGTTTTTCCACTCCATTCTGTGCTACAGTAACTTCTCTTCATATAGTTTTTATACAGCAATTCTGAAGCACAAGTTATGTAAGAGCAGCCTCATGTTTTCAACTCTACCCCAAGGTCTGCTGGATTTGTATTTATTTTAAAGTTTACTAACAGTTGGTGCAAGTCAGTGTGTGGGTGTGTAACGTTTGAATACAGGACTAGGATAATCCAGCCTAAGGTCACATGATGGAGACGCCAACCTCTGCAGTATCACATGACCAAATGCTCAGATTGAGCCTCTGTCTCCAGTCTGTTTTAAAACTTAATCTAAAACCTGTTGTAAAAACATAGAAAGCAAAATCTAAATGACTTTTTGAATTATATTATCTGCTCTGTTTTCAAACTGTTTGTACACAGCTATGATAATAATACAACTGTAATTAACTAATTTTTTTCTTTACCCTGTCCTGTTCAGGTATTTGTCCTCCTGTATAAGTGTACTCTTGACAGTTTTGATCTAAGAGGGTTTTGAACCTTAGATCAATGCCCCCAATTGGTTGGATTGAATTCTTTTATTACTGAACAGATGTTTCCTGATGTGAGAACAGGACAGGGGTTATACACAAACAAACACTGAAACAGAAACAAACAGGCAAAAACAGAACAGTAACAACAATAGTAGAAAAACAGAATAGACCGATATCACAATAACCAGTAGAAAACAACAAATGAAACTAATACAGCAACAGAAGAACACTGGTGACTTTAAAGTAGAATTACTCAAAGGCAGAAAAACCCAAAGATAACAACAGGTAAAAAAATAAATGTCTGTTGCAACAGAACTCCTAACCTCTCCCACCCCACCCTCTAAACACCCATGAAGACTAAGGGAAAACTCTAAGTGTTTTTTCTTGTCTGACCAACAACCCTCAACCTTAACACATCAGAACAGACATTGTAGGATTTTCCCCAAAACAGTAACTCTGATATATTTCCATTTTGTCTGTTTGTGCTCATTGGCTGGATGTCGTCATACACTCTCAGTCTTCACTAAATCATCCAAATCATCCCATCTGCTTCATGTTTGGTGTTCAGGTGCAACTATGGAAGCTCTGGGATGAGTTCTTTGGGTGTCCTTAAATCTTTATTTTCAAGGTCATGATGCGTCAAATTTGGATGGTGATGTTGACCTACATTTTTTAGTTGATTTGGGGTCTGTGCAGGGTCAACGGGGCAGATAGGAGGGGTTTAGCACAGATGGTTAGTGTGTTAGGGGTTAGTGTTACTGGTATTCAGCAGGAGGCAGGTGCAGGACAGCCCTCTGTCTCCCATAGATAATATCAGAGCTTAGCAATACTTAAGTCTTTAATTGTCTGGCCCTGGGGTCCATTTATTACGGTGATCAGTACCCATCAGTGCCCCCACTACTTATCACAGATTCAAATTCCTGCTGCATTTGTCTTTGATTTGGTTACAGATTGAAATGAGGGGATAAATGCTTTAAACAAAAGTAATTTTTTTATTATTTTAATTTGAATTAAATTGTCACCATATCGACCACATAGCTCTAAAGATAAATGTTGCTTGTTGATTATTTCAGCTGTTTATTCACTCATGCACATTCAGTGTATTTTGATTTTGTTTTTTGTTGTTTTGCCACTAGGTGGGGGCCCGTCGCTCATCCTGGCGTGTCATCTCTAGCATTGAGCAGAAGACGGAGGGGAACGAGAAGAAAAAGCAAATGGCCCGCGATTACCGCGTGAAGATCGAGACTGAACTCCAAGAAATCTGCAACGATGTGCTGGTATGGAGGGAGAGAAGTGGTTGGGCAAAGGGGGATGTATAAATGAGAAAGGGCAAAAAGGACTGAGAAGAATATGAAAAGGAAGGGAAAACAAGTTTTTGTTTCTTTATTTGGAATTTAAAACCAAAAACGGCAAAGAAAAAAATACATATTCGAAAAGGAGCGAATAGTATAACTTCTATACCCCCTCCTTACCCCATCTTTATTAACTCCCCAGAAAGTTCCATGATCCACAAAATAAACTCTGACCAAAACTATATACATTGTATATCTAAAGACATTATTCATAATCATATAATATTATGCACATTATATACATTATATATTAGATTATACAATGTTATAACATAGGATAATTATATATGTTGTATAATAATAATACACATTGTAATACATTATTTCTAATCATATAATATAATGCATCACAATTAATACTTTTATCATATTTCCATAACATATTGGTTTCGATTATTTAAAAAAATATATATATTATTTGATTTAGTTGTTTTAGTTTCATTATTCAGATTGTTCCATATGTTGATTCCTTTCACAGATACAACCTTCCATCAACTTTTTTTCATCAGCGTTTTTTGAATATGTCTATTCCTTTTAGGTTAGTCACTTTTTCTTTTTTCAAAATTTTTTTGGATGTTGTACTGGGGGATATTTCCATTTGTGTTGAACATGATTTGTAATAGGGCTTTACTGACTTCAGATTTTTTCAGATGGACTTATCTGTCAATAAAGTGGAGTCGAAAAGTCCTATGATGATGTCATCAACACATTGACAGTGGAGGAACACCACAGACACACAGCCATTCAACAATTAGCAGTTTGTATTAAAGTTCACTGTAACATTAACAATGTACAGTAAAGAGGAGAATAAAAACTTCCAACAGCCCTTCTCAGACATTTTAACCAAAACAAAACATAGGCCAACACCTTGAATTTTCTTTTAAATTTAGGTGAACAACATAAAGTGGCAAAAGTGTAAGACAGCAGCAGCTAAGATGCACAGCACGCAAGTTCACAGCATGTTTGAGAAAAGAACGCATTGTATAAATGAAATAAATAAAAACTGAGTAATCAAAACACACTGGCTGTCAAAATTATTATTCAGTTATTAAACCTCCACACAATATGTTAGATATGGAACAATTGGAGAATTACAGAAGATATATAGAGTGCTACTATATAATAAATCCTTTATTGTATTCAATATAGCACCCTAAGTGACAGTAAATGTTTGGACAGGCTAACAAAAGAATAGAGAAGACTAAAGTCAAACTATGCATGGCGTTGGTTGAAGTACAGACTGCTGTCGCATCTCTTATCCTGTGGCTGAACAAAGAACACTCACATGGTTTAACACATGAAGAGGCATTAAACAAAGCTTTTATTTTTCTCTCAGGCTTGAACATACACTTCAGAACTTTTACTTCAGGGGTTTGAGTACTTGATGCAGCAGCAAAGAAACAGTTCTTTTGTATCTGTGCACAGTTGGGAGGATTATGGGTAGTATTTTATGTAATGATTTTTGATGCTAGTCATTGTCTGCAGTGTTTCCCATTCATGATCTAGACCAGGGGTTCCCAAACTTTTAAACTTGCGACCCCCAAAATAACGGTGTCAGAGACTGGCAACCCCCGCTATCCACGAAATGACTGAAACATGAAAAAAAAATGTGCACACAGGAGTCACGCAATGATACTGTGGCATATTTGCCGCATTGCATTGTGGGTGCCGGGCATTTTACTCATTGTGTTCTGTTGTATGTGTAGGGGTTCAAGTTTATTTACATTTATTGGCATTTTTATGTTTATTTTTTATTTTTATTAATGTGACATCATTAGTCAAACCTGTAGGCCCAACAGTGCCTTACCTGTTTGTCACTGTTAAGCTGTTGTTCATGCCGTGTTAATGAAACCTTTGCTCTTGCAAAGTAAAAGCACTTCCTATGCACCTTAAAACTCATAATATCGATATATTTCCTTCAAAGTACAGGTGAAACAATACTGTCCTTAATCATTCGTAACCACCTATGGGTTCACAACAAGAGGCTTCTGATAGTCATTTTGCAACCCCTGCTGGTGTCCCGCAAACCTCGAGGGGGAGGGGGGTCCCCACTTTGAGATCCCCTGATATAGACTGTGGTGGTTGGTCCACATAGTCTCATACTGACCTGAGCATATAACCATGCTGCTAACAATGTCAGTTAATTTTTGGACAAACTTGGAATGGGCTGGTGTATAGCCATGGAAATGAAGCTGTGTGTGTGTATACCTGTGTACAAAACACAACTGAGCCAGAACCTGAACCAGTTGTTCATGTTGTTTATTCCAGTGATAGAAACTAGTCTGTGCTTCCTTTGAGTCTCAAACCAAATATTTATTTTCTAATGGGGTGAAAAATAAACTCAGACTGAATCAGATCATGGAAACAGCAGAAGAAGGCAGAAGTGAATGTTAGTTACCATGGTAACAGGGATGCTCTGCAACTGTCCGTTACGATGTTTGTGTGAAATTATGAAGACCTCCACAGAGAAATGCAATAATGTTACATTTTTGGTCAATACTGTACAAACAGGCCTCAAATGTGCACTGGTCTCATCTAATATTTTCAGTAAAATTTAATTCAAGTAGTATTAAGAAAATATTAAAATAAGAGTCTTAAAATGGTGGAAGATGATGTTTAAGCCAAATACTGAGTGTCATATGTTCATCAAAAGCATCAGTAGCAGTTTGTAGTTGATGATGTCACAGAAATCAATCCGTCCAGTTTTAGCACATTGGCCTTCATAGGTCAGAACAAAGCTTAAAGATCTACCCCGACTCAGATTTTTGGCTCTTTCGCAGATTTATAATATATCCAAGGTCATGCAAGCGTGTTTGCACTAATGTGGTTCTGTAGGAATGAAGGGAGGACACAGCAGAGGGAGACGTCCTGTTCTTAAAGCCACAGGAAGCACCACAGGATGTCGGTGACCCAGAAGAGAAGTTTTCAGAACAGCAGCAAAAATGGGTTAGAACGGAGCTGAATCCACTGTGGATGGAACTACAGCTATTAGTGTTGAACAAGACAATAAGAATGTTTCTTATGCTGAATATTTATTTGTAAGGATGGATGTAGAGTAAATGATGCTGCCTCATTTGCTAACTTTTATAGAGTTGATTTCCAGAGATTCTGTGAAAATGGCAATTTAGTAATTAAAAATAGCTGAATTGGTGTTAAATTGACTTAAATCAACACCTCATTTCAAAAAACCTATATTAAACACTGAAGTCTGAAAATGCCAAGACACAGAATGTATGATTTATCTTTCTATTCTAAAACTTGAATAGAATCTATATTATAAAAGCCAAGTGGCCTCTGTGTGCGTGTGTGCAGTGTGTCTGGGAATTGACACAAAATCCAGAAAGAACTGACTGCTGGAGTTTGGCATAATTATGTATTTTTGGTCAAGGAACAGACTAGCGGAAACAAGTTGAGAGAACAAATATTTTGTGAGATATTAGTATTTAGAATACAATAGTCTTACAATCATGTTGCTATACCCAGAAAGCTTTGGCGGTGACTGCTGGATAAATGTGGTACGGCATGCACGAATACACAACAGTATAAAAACTACCACATCTAGAACCTGTGAATCCCCACAGGTCAACGCACCAGTAGAATAGAATAGAATAGCCTTTATTGTTGTCATTGTGTGTACAATGAAATTAGGAATATTACATATTGTGTTTATTTGCTCAACACAGATTAGGATTTTGGAACTAATTTAAAGGTTTTTCTTTGGGTTTGCAGAGGGCCTCTTATTTTTATTTGGCTAAAAATAAAGCATATATATATATATATATATATATATATATATATATATAATATCATATTGTCTGAACAAAAGGATTAAAGACATGTTAAGTATAAAACAAAGGTCACACTAAATACAACCACTATGAAGCTGTTTTTTTTTTTTGTTTGTTTTGTTTGTTTTTTTCCAGTGAAACTTTTGTTTTTACTGTAGTCATTTTGGAATTCACTTTCTGATTTTTTTTTTTATTCCAGGGTTCATTCAACACATACCAGATGTTTATAATGGTTTTTGCTGCTTCTTGTCATGGGGTCAGGGTTCACACTAAATACTGGCTTAACCTTTAGAACCCATCTAGTCCCATTTTTTGTGTGTCTTTTAAGGCTGTGGACATATTTCCTATATTTTCTTGTTGTATCTGAAGAAAAGAGACTGAAATAAATATGCATGTTCAAAACACATCTGCTCACAGATTATATCAATAACCACATCAAATTTAGGGAATAATAAACAACCCCATTAAAAAAAAAAAAAAAAAAAAAACTTATTTCAAAATGGAAGCATTCTATTCAAGCTGAAATGATATGGTTTTCTCTCTATGGTGATAGAGTCAGTTTAAAGTCAACATCTGATTGGAGGGAAGGTCTACATGCACTTATTGAAACAAAGCTGGTCTTAGTGAGACGACGCTGCAGGGGAGAGACGTTCTGATCACATGATCTGGGTAAAAGCCTTCTGTAACTGATCAGATGAAGCCCACATTCACAGAAAGAACTAAAAGGATGTGCTGAAAGTTGGTATCAGCCCATTGGCAAACTGGGCTTTTTCAGTATTTTCGTCCAAACCCTGTATGAGCACATTCTTCAGGTAGCTCAGGGCACCCTTATCCAAGAGGAAGAAGCCTGTCTGTGTTTAAAGCACTGGAATGAATCAAGACTTCAGACATGAGAACAGTTGAAAGGGCTTATATTTGCTCTCTAAATGGAAGGATGTTACTGTGGCCTATAGTGTCAAAGTTCCAGGACAGAAGGCAGTCAGTGTTTCAACGGTGGCATTGAGGATGTGTCTGTAGACCCTGTTTTAATCCCATGTGTGGTTTTGTCACCCTGAATTGGTATCATTTTTATAACCTTTCAGGTGTGTTTTCTTGGCCACGTCTCCCCCAAAGAAGAGATTTATTTAACCTGAAGGGACTTGAATAAAAACTAAAATGACAAATGGAGGGGTGTGCGTGCATTTCAGTCGGTAACTGCGCGTTCAGTACAGGTACAGGGTGATGCAGTCCGTGCCCTGCCCCCCCCACACCAGAAGTGAAAGTTAAACTTTGTACTCATTTTTATTTTCCCTACCTCCTGAAGCTTCGCAAACTTTCATTTGAGGGGGCAGGACGTTTGTCCTGGCTTTTATATATTATACATTTGTATAATAAGTCTAGTGCACCGGTGATGATTTTTTTTGTATGAAATGTTTGGTGTGGCTGCAAAGATTTTGCCATAGCGCTGCACCATGGCAAAACCTTACCAACAGAAACGCTGAGATGAGCTCAGGTCTTTAACACTAAATCTGCCACAACCAGATAAGATTTTACCCATAAAGACCCAAACATCCACCTTTAACTACCACAAAAGTAGCACTAGGTCTTCATGGGTTAATATAAACACACTGATCTTAGTGAGACACTTGGATGTGTGGTGATACAGTCTGTCATGTAACCAACCACTGGTGCCAACCATTGAAACCATGGTTGAAAATAACCAAACTCAACCCTAACGTCAGAATTGTGTTCCATCTGCTCTGCTGAACCCTAACATTAGGACCCAGGGCGGCATTGGAGAACTGACACTGGCTGCATATCCACCTTAGGACTCATTCCTCTTCGGTGTGATCATCATTGATGATACCACTAACCTCCTGGAGCTGATGCTGGTTGCCTGGCAACTGCATAGAGTCAAGAAATTGTTCTATCACAACAGATATTAGAATGAACATCTGTCATCAGGTTGTTACTAGTTGCTTTTCCATTGATCCTCAAATTGCACAAATATAACTTGTGCATAAAAATTTGCCTAATGGAAAAAACGACAATTTCACCAAAACTCTTGTTTTTCGATGAAAAGTTTCTGCACTTACAAAAGGTGGCTTTTCGGACATAGCGAAATTGGTATATCACTCAAAACTGCAATGGAAACGCCTTTTTGCGCAACTAGTCATGTTAACAAAAAAAGGGATGTTACAACAAGCGTAGAAGAAGAGTTTTAAAACGAACATGGTATGGTATGTGTGGACACACGAGGAAATTGAATCAATTTTTAAATTTAGTACGGAATAGAGGGGTAATGAGCATTCTAGATTCAAAACGACTGATATTTATGTTCGTCGCCATGTTTATGTAATGACTTCTTGTGACATCTCACAATAATAAACAAATCATTGCATTTGTGGATGGAAAAACCGACATTATGCACTTCTGTTTTTTCGACATTTAGTAAATATCAGTAAAGTTTTATGCACATGTTCAATGGAAAAGTGACTAGTGACAGTAGAATTGAAAAGCTCACTTGGTAAAACACACCTCCAGAATTGTGAATGTTTCAGAGATATGATTGTGCCTCAAGAATGAGTGAGATTCCATTTGAAACACTGACATTTGGTTTCCTTTGGTTATGTTGTGTCACTACAACTGATTTTCACAGCTGCAGGGGTCATATAAATTCATGTCAGTAAAATGACGGTTATTGAGGGTTTATTGACTGTCTCGGTCCTCAACAGGAACACATAGTGTGATCTGTAGCCACTGTACTACCCACTGTGGGTTTTTTCCTGGAACTACATTTGTCAGACATTCAGTGTGATGCTGAATCTCAAGCCTGAGCTACTTTACAGAAAGCAGTAATAAGAGGTTTAACTAGTGAATGTATATGAACAAACCAGAGACAAAGATGTGTCAGGTTCCAATTAATATCTGGAACGACAGAGAAACCTGTCAGCATCTGGAAGAAGAACCCCACAGCATCAAAGCCAATCAGAAACATCTCCTACTGGAGATTGTGCCTTTTTAAGGACCACATATTGGATAAAACTGGGCCTATTTATCACTTTAATGTTGTTTCAATGACACATCTAGATTTGTAAAAACAAGTAGACCTTCAGATTTTATCGAATAATTTGAATTTTCAAGGAAAAGATCATTAACTCCATTTTTTAAACTCATTTCAGTGTTTCTACACTCAAAGCATATTTAAAATAAAAATATACACCTGTTTACCACAACTTGAAGTAGTTCTCCTCCTCATCATACAAGAAATATTATCAATATTATATTAACCCATAAAGACCCAGTGCTACTTTTGTGTCAGTTAACAAATAATTTTTTTCTCTCTCTGTAACCTTTCTTAAGTGATTTATTACCATTTATTGTATTATTTTCTGTATTTTGCATTTCTTCAATAAAAATCAGGTATTTTCCTGATCATGTAGATGTTCATAAAAGCTGAGATTAAAGTTGAGGGTAATTATACCACAAACAGGGAAAACTAAAAAAAAAAAGACTTTTTCTGTCAAATCTCATTAACTGAACATAAACCCAGTGTCTCCATCCACTGTCATTGATCCAACTCCATGGGTTTTACTGCTGAATCGATGTTGTAGAAGATGACGGTGTTTCCACGTTCACTACAGAGCCTCTGAACGTCCAAATAAGTCTTATCTGATGTCCATGAAAAGATGACAAACTGTATTTTATGACAATTATTTACACATATTGATAGGATTAGTGGATCAACATTTATTAAACAGTTTATACTGGTAAATGATTTTGGTCACCAGTAGTTGTTTGGGTCTTTATGGGTTAAATATAATACAAGCAGTGTGTGTGCTGTGTGTACTGACTGACATTTACTCTTTAGTTGATAAAATGTGAAAAATGAGATGATACCAGACTTTGTAATTATGTTTTATATTGTTCTGTATCCTTCAAAGGCTGGTTGTATGGACACGTGCTACATGTTTTATATGTGTTTGCTCATAAGACCCTGTTTGATTTATTTATGGACTCATCCTTTGTCCTTTTTAGGGTCTGCTCGACAAACACCTCATTGCAAATGCAAGTCAGGCGGAGAGTAAGGTGTTCTACCTCAAAATGAAAGGAGACTACTACAGATACCTGTCAGAGGTGGCCTCTGGGGAAACCAAGAAGGGTGAGTATCCAGTTTGGGCTCATATGGACTCATATGAGTGCATGAAAACAGAGGCATCTGTTTCAAATGGTGTAAACCAGCTATGTCAAACATATGGCCCAGGAGCCAGAACCGGCCTGCCAAAGGGTCCAACCCCACCTGTGGGATCAATTAGTGAATTGCAAAAATTATGTTAGTGGGTTAGTGTTAGCGGGCAGCCTAAGACAGAGGGTCAAGTTAGGGTTAGCGTTAGCGGGCAGCCTAAATCAGAGGGTTAGGGTTAGCGGGTTAGCATTAGTGGGCAGCCTAAGACAGAGTGTCAGGGTTAGGGTTAGCATTAGGGTTAGCGGGCAGCCTAAGACAGAGGGTCAGGCTTAGAGTTTGCGTTAGGGGGTTAGTGTTAGTGGGCAACCTAAGACCAGAGTGTCAGGGTTAGGGCTAGCATTGGGGGTTAGCGTTAGCGAACAGCCTAAGACAGAGGGTTAGGGTTTGTGTTAGGGGGTTAATGTTAGTGAGCAGTCTCAGACAGAGCCGACTCTCTTAACCAGTTTATTCAATCTCTTCCTGTCTCTGTCCTGCCCAATACCCAGCATGCAATGGCATTTTCATAATGTAATTTCACATTTGTCACTGTTATTTCACTGCTCCAGCCCATTTCAGATCATACTGGGCTGAAAGTGGAACCTGAACTAAAAGAAGTTTGTTTCCCCTGGTGTAAACTTCACTGCCCTTAGACTTCAGTGCATCCTTTGCGTTAGAATGAGCATTTGGTGATCAGTCCACCAGAGGGCGCCGATCTGAAATAACATATTGGTCAAATATCAAGAAAAGTAGTGTTTTTTGAGAGAAGAAAGTCAGTTATTACAAACAGAGGAGGTTTTACTGATGTTGATAGTGAGATTTTTAGTTGTAAATTTGTTGCTAATTTTGCACAAACTCATACAGTCGCTTTTTAAAAAGTTCCACCATTTCTGGAGACAATTCTCTTGGTAACCACCCCGCCACCACTCCACCCATGATCCCTCTGAAAACTGGATCATATGATAGATTACAGTTAAACCCAGTTTCAGACCCTGACATGGTCAGTATTGGCCTTATGGCCCAGTGGTCAGGTCTGTGTCCAGGTGGTCAGTGGAATGGCTTCTGTTTTCCTGCTGTGGGTGAATCGTCTGCCACATTCCTGTATGACACTAACGCTCACAGGAGCTGAAGCTTCTGTCTCCAACTGCAGATAATGCTAAATTATTCCTAATGCTTTTCAACATGTCTGATGTCTTCAGTGAAGAGATAGATGGAACCTCTGGGTTACAAGACACGTGAAGCATCAGGGTTTACAGGGACAGGTGGTGTGTGTTTTAAATAGACTCCAGATCTTCATCATGGAATAGAGAAAACTATCATCTGATTGTCCCACCCTCCTCGTCTATTTATATCCGTTCAGCCAAAGCTCCTGCTGATGATGACGTTGAAACCAAGTCATTTAGACGGTTGCCAAGAGACGGTAACAGACAATGGTTACCATGGTTGTCAGTCAGGTTATTCTGATTGTCATGGTGATAAGCATCAGCATCACCGTTGACACCCTGAATGCACAGCCTGTTTTAATATATACAGGGTTTGTACGGGTGCTTGAAACCCTTGAAAATGCTTGAATTTCACTGTTGATTTTCAAGGTATGAAAAGTGCTTGACAGTGCTTGAAATTATAACTCTGTGATGTGAGTTTTTTGTTCTTTTTTTGATATTGACTCTACCAAGTTAGATGTCAAGTAGGGATGCACCGATACCAATACCAGTATCGGATATCATTCCGATACTGAGTGTGTGTTGTAATACTCGTACTCGTGAAAGTGCTTAGATACAAACACACCGATACCACTTCATGGCAGCGTGAATTTCACCTCATACTGCAGCAGGTACGCGGCAGAGGAGTAATGTCAGTAATGTGGAGATTTTTTTAAAGAAACGACGGTGACAAAAGTAACGGCAACTGCAAGTTACGTTAAAGACACAGATGGATACGGATGGAGCGTATTGTCCATCCTCTGCGTACATTCCACATGTAATTCTGTCCGATTTCCGGGAGCTAGCGGATGCGTACCCAGAGCCATATAAAGATCATCATATTATCTTATATACACAGGGTGGGGAAGCAAAATTTACAATGAACATTTAGTTGTTTTTTTCTCAGCAGGCACTACGTCAGTTGTTTTGAAACCAAACATATATTGATGTCATAATCATACCTAACACTATTATCCATACCTTTTCAGAAACTTTTGCCCATATGAGTAATCAGGAAAGCAAACGTCAAAGAGTGTGTGATTTGCTGAATGCACTCGTCACACCAAAGGAGATTTCAAAAATAGTTGGAGTGTCCATAAAGACTGTTTATAATGGAAAGAAGAGAATGACTATGAGCAAAACTATTACGAGAAAGTCTGGAAGATACTATTAAAGAAGAATGGGAGAAGTTGTCACCTGAATATTTGAGGAACACTTGCGCAAGTTTCAGGAAGCGTGTGAAGGCAGTTATTGAGAAAGGAGGAGGACACATAGAATAAAAACATTTTCTATTATGTAAATTTTCTTGTGGAAAATAAATTCTCATGACTTCCAATAAAATAATTGGTCATACACTGTCTTTCAATCCCTGCCTCAAAATATTGTAAATTTTGCTTCCCCACCCTGTAAATCTCTGTGCATACCCAGACGGGAGAAGCAGTACCACCGGGAACCGTGGAGGTAGTGGATATTTTCAAAGAGCGACTGTGCGAGTTAGTGAAAAACTACTGACATATTTATGACAACTACCCTCATCAATATCAATATTAGTATCCACATTAGTATTACCTCCTCTGTCTTCGCCATGTTTGTTATTACTGACTTTCTTCTTCTCAAAAAAACTTTACCCTTCTTCATGGTATTTGACAAGTATGGTTAATTAAGAGCAGTGCCCTCTGGTGGATTGATTGAGAAATGCTCATTCCAATGCATTAAATGTCAGTAGCATCACTTTGTTACAGTCAGACTAATGACAATGACAATAAAGCACATTTTCAAAAGTATCTAAGAACTGTAATGGTATTATTAAGTACTCATATCGGTACTCAGTATCGGCAAGTAATCAAATATAAGTACTTGTACTCGGTCTGGAAAAAAGTGGTATCGGTGCATCTCTAATGTCAAGCCAAAGCTACTCACAGAGAGGTGATACCTTTAGAAAAATGAAACTTTGTCAAAAAAGAAATTTAGTGGGTGTTCTCAGGTAGACTCTAGGCACATTTTTATCTTGATCTTTGTCTCGGTGCGAGTTTGTCTGTAGAACGCCCAGTGGCTTCCTTATTTTTGGATAAAACTTTGTGTTCTCCTTTAATTTCTATACTTTTTACTATAATGAAACATAATTTTAGATGTTTATAACAAAATACAATGCACGTCATTGTGATAATAAGTGGAAAAAAATGAGTATATGTATTCATGTTGATATGTATTTTACTCCAGCGATAAGGTGGAAAAATTTGAAAATGAGCCTTAAAATTGCTTGAATTTGACCACGAAAAATGTGTATGAACCCTGTATGTATATATAAATGTAGTTGGGCATTGTTTGCCCCGCCCTTTCATCAGCCTGTATTTAGTCTTATCTGTCAATAAGATGTACACTCATTCCAAAGCAGAACCTGGTACCTCCACAATTTATTTTTTCTTATTCATTAAACATATGGTTTTTAATAAGCAAAGTGGATGTAAATCATTCAACAGCCCTACGTTTTAATTTGAGTTTTTTGTCGCCATAAACATTTTATCTAGTTCAATGTACCCATTTTTTTGTATGTTCAAGCTTTTCTGGTTTTACATCAGCATTTCTGATGTTTTTTTCAGTGGTAAGTGTTTTGTTTTTTGTTTTTAATCTATTTACGTGTTGGCAAAATGTAGATTAACATACCACAGTCTAATAATCCTCTTCCTGTTTAAAACCTACCTCTGCATAGGTCTGTATAGATGCCACCCACCTTTATATTTACCTGCCATACTTGAGACAAGAAAAGGAGGCTTTGGTTTAAGAGTCTAGTTTAGACCAGCTCTAAATGTAAAGTGCCATTAGATAACTTTTGTTATGATGTGACACTACACAAACAAAAATTTGATTGATTGATTGAAAAATGAGGTGTATTTGGGTAAAAATAATCTCAAAGGTCTTCCAGTGTATTCAGTGTAAATGTAATCTGCCATCATCTCAGTATCCTCATCACTTTATTTATTTTTTTACTATTATTATTAATATTTTTTGTCGCGTTAACAAATTTTTACTTTTTTTTTTTATTTTTTAATCTTTTTTTTTTTTTACTGTATTTGATACACATTGTCTTGTACGACTAAATTTCCCCCTTGGGAGATGAATAAAGTATATCTTATCGTATTCGTAGCAGTAACATCACAGGATGTTCAAGGCAAATCAACTCAAACACTTCATCCCATCTTGTCACTTTCTGACTGAGCCATTGATCACTTTGGTCAAAGTGGCGTTAATTCTCTCACTACTCCCTCTAGTGGTCAAATGAACCTGATGGCCTGTCAGTGTGACCATATTCAGTTCATAACTCTACGATCGAATACATCTTTATTGAAAACGCTGTGATGCTCCATGTACATCTGTATAACACTGTGCAGTATAAGTACTACATGCTTCCTTTGGTTTAGTGTGTTTGAGACTTGGTGGTTTGTGTTGTAGACACGGTGGACAACTCTCAGGAGGCCTACCAGCAAGCCTTTGACATCAGCAAGAAGGACATGCAGCCAACGCACCCCATCCGACTGGGCCTAGCCCTCAACTTCTCCGTCTTCTACTACGAAATCCTCAACTCGCCCGAGCAGGCCTGCAGTCTGGCCAAGTCGGTGGGTAAACACTCCGAGCTGAACCCCCGTAGGAGTACGGATGATGAATATGTCATGGTGGGAAAGGTTACAGACTGATGGGCCTCAGCGTCACATCTGTCACTGAACAGTCAACATGGATCTGAAGCCCCTGAGTTACCATAGAAACACATTCATCTGAACATGAATAACCAACCAGCTGTGGTTTGACTGAGAAGCATGACAACATCAAGCCACAACTAGTCTGGGATAGAGGATGGTATATATTGTTAAGCTCATATCATAATTGCCCAACTCGTACACAAATGGACAAAAGTATGTGGACACGTTGAATTCAGATGTGTTTTTTCCCTAATGGGTCTGGGATACAAAACAATAATGACAAATGTCAAAATATAGTTTTATATTGGGATGTCTGTGTAGGTTCTCATTTGTTTAGGTCATCATTCTTCCTGGTAGTTCTACTCGTTTCAAATGGATTGGTTTAGCTCTTTTGAAACCGTTTCGTCTCTCATCCAAGAGACATCTTCAGTTCAGTTCTTCAGATGGGATAAATATCATTGCATTGGTTAGTTTGGTTTAAATTGTTATCATTGATTCCAAAATGCCTCAGAGATGGTTTTGACTTCATTTCTCTCAACATATTTTTTTTTTTTTTTATCCATGACCCCATGAAATTTCTCAAATATTTTTCCTGCTCTGACTGTAAATAATAATTTTCTACCACAACTAACCATCTATTTTCTTCACATCTCATTGAAGAAGAAAAATCTCCTGTTAAACTTTTAGGAAATATTGATGTTTATAAACTATATGGACATACATTTTGGGACACAACATGTCTACAGCTGTAAGATGTTGTGTTCATGAGGATCTACCATAGAAACATCAATATTAATAATCAATGTGATATTTATCCCAATATAAAACTATATTATGACGTTTGTCATTATCGTTTTGTATCCCAGACCCCTGTTAGAAAAAAAAGACCTGAATTCAACAGGTTCATATACTTCTCGGTAAAAGGATATATAGAAAATGTCTATATAGAAATAATAACAGTATAAAAGTATATATAAAAATATCTATAGGTATAAACAACACCAAACCAGTCCAGTGACATCTATAAACAACCTGTTAGTGCAGTCTTCAACACATTTGGATCCAACTTACTTACACAAACTGAACATGGAACTAACATCCAACTGTGGGTTGATCCTGGTATCATGTGCGTCACAATAAATGTCTGTGTGAAACACAACAGTGGAACCAATGTTTAACAGCAGAGAAATTAAGGAAACAAAGCTTTGATTTAGGAAAATTATGATCAAATGATTTTTTTGAGTCGATTAATCATCGTCTCTCATCGGGTGTTATGTTTCTGATGTTTGCATTTAGTCTTTTTTTTTTTTTTTTAATTTATTTTACGGGGAAGTACGTTAATTTTTATTTTGAGGACTTGACTAGTTTTTATATATTGTAGGTTTTCATTTATTTTTCATCTTTTTCAAAATTGTCACTTTTATTTTGCTTAGAGTTAAATGATTTTCAGTTAGATTTTTAACTCAGTTTTAGTTTTATTAACTTTAGGCCCAAGTGACTGAAAGATGAATGAAACAGTGGGTAAAGCTGATGCAGATCCCTGAGCCAACCATGACACTCAGGTCAGGTCTAACGTGGATCTGTCTAAACCCTGGTGTGGTCTCTGTGCAGGCTTTCGACGAGGCCATTGCTGAGCTCGACACCTTGAATGAGGACTCGTACAAAGACAGCACGCTGATCATGCAGCTACTAAGGGACAACCTCACTGTGAGTATACAGCAATAATAATAATAATGATAATCCTCATCTGACCCTGGTCATGGCGCCACAGCTCTGTTTGATCTTTGTCTTCAGTGGAGTTTTCTGAGTCTGAAGATGAACTACTACTACATTTGCACATTTTATACTACTTTTATATTTTTTTAATCTTAGCCTTTCATACAGTATATCTCTAATCTGCACATATTTTTTGATTGGGTACTTTTATATTTTTTGCTTTTTTTTTTTTTTTTAAAGATATGTCTGTATCTTATTGTGTTGTTATTTAAATGATAAGTGCACTGTTGCTGGCAGAGACCACCTGCAATTTTGTTGCACAGCTGATGTAATAACAAAGTCTGTTCTATTCCAAATATTCAACTTTCTGTCCATTTAAATGTAAAACTTATTATCATGGTCAGAATTCTGTCAAGCACCTAATAAGTAAGTTGACTTTTATCCCCTGAACACACCCCTGACCATCCTTAGTATCCTATTACTATTATTGATCTCATACTTTTATCGTCATTGATTCTTTTTTTCAGTTAGGTAGGTTAGAGTTCCACTCTCATTTGCTGTGTAGTTATCTGTAATTAATATATTATTAATATTCTTTTGGTTGAAAGTGCAACAGCATTGTTTTGAACTAATCACTATCAAACTAATTTTTAATGATAGTAATGTGAAACAAAAATATGATTACTTACTACAGAAGAAAATAGTCTGTTTCATCATTTGTAAATATAAAAGTGAATGCAGGCCTGACTGCCAATATTTGTCAATGTATGCAAATTGTCTAAAAATATACTAAAAATCACAAAAATGCTTCATGGGAGAAAGCAGCCAATCAACTTTTCTATTTTTGTTTTTCTGTTTTTCTTTATCCGGTACATTAGGAAAGCCTATAATGTCTAATCCTTTGGATAATGGGGTCTTTAATCATGAGACCCTGAGACCCTTTGAGTTCTGGGGTTCCGTACCCTTCCCTACTTATTGGCCCTTATATCTGGTCTCAGAATGACCCTCAGATCTGACCCTAATCAGAGATTAAAGAACGGTTGAACAGAGCACAACAGACCAGACGCTCTGTTTAAGGCTATTCTGTTCAGTGTCGCCCCAACCTTTGCAGACCGTAGAGCTCAGGTAAATACTGGTCTGATCCTTGTGTCCACTGGTTTTGTTGACAGAACCGTAGCATATTAAAGCCAAATGTTTCCACCAAAGTAAATACTGGCAGAACTAAACTGGAAAGAGGAGGGAACCAGGATATTGAGATGAGATGAGTCTTTATTGTCATTGCACCAACATACTATGTACACAGTACAATGACAATGGAGTACTGCCCCATACGACGCAAACACATGCTAAAAACAGAACAAAATATACACAGAATGGAATCTACAAAATGTGCAAAAATATGCATATGTACATAAATAATAAATGCAGTGTATAAAAAGTCTAACTGGTGGTCCGTTGTCACTGATCTGAGCTGAAACGGGCAACTGACAATGTGATGTCAACACATACGATACAACAGAACTTAAGAGCATGGACAGTAATAAATGAGACTCAGATGTACAACATATGATACAGAATGTCTGTAATAACATGGTGTAAACTTGAGTCCTTTACAAAGGTTGGTTCAATCAGATGTTCCACTGACACCGATCACATTAGGATCATTATTCATTCCAGGGATGGAGTTTTTCCTCTGCCCTTATACAGATATTAGCTGTAAATCCACTTTTCAAAGCTCATGTTTTAGTGTTTCCCTTCAGTTTTATCTGCAGTGAGTCGACAAACCCACAGACAGTTTCCTTCAGACTGTGGGGGTCCGAGGTGGTCATGACCCGACTCTAAACCTCGTGTTATCTCTTTTCTCCCAGATTTTTGAGTGTCTGAAGTGAATATGAAATTTATACTAGTTATCGCTTTAGTTTTTCAACAATGGCTGTAAAAAATATTTGAGATGTCTGGTTTCAGAGCAAAGATAGTGGTTCCATTTATTTATTTATTTTTTAACCAATTTAGAATAAGTATGTCATTGACATGTGCACAGGCTGAATGTTTGATATTATATATTAATTATAATATAACTAATATCGTTATCCTCATATCATAATCACCTAAGTCGTATACAAATGGACAAAAGTGTGTGGACACGAATTCAGGTGTTCTTTTCTAACAGGGGTCTGGGATACAAAACAATAACGACAAATGTCATAATATAGTTTTATATTGGGATAAATATCATTGCATTGGTTAGTTTGGTTTAAATTATCCTTGTTTCCAAAATGCCCCAGAGATGATTTTGACTTCATTTCTCTCAACATTGTTTTTTTGTTTTTTTTTTATCCATGACTATGATTTTAAATGTTCTACCTCTAAATTTCAATAATATTTTTCCTGCTGTGACTGTAAATAATAATTTTCTACCACAACTAACCATCTAGTTTCTTCACATCTCACTAAGGAAGAAAAATCTCCCATTAAACTTTAAGGAAATATTGATGTTTCTAAATTATATGGACATGAATATTGGGACACATCATGTCTACAACTGTAAGATGTCCTGTTCATGAGATGGGATTTGTCATAGAAACATCAATATTAATAATCAATAAGATATCTATCCCAATATAAAACTATATTATGACATTTTTCATTATTGTTTTGTATCCCAGACCCCTGTTAGAAAAGAAACACCTAAATTCAAGTGGTCCATTTACTTTGGTCCATTTGTGTATGAGTTAGGTAATTATGATATGAGGATAATGATATATCATCTTTGTCCTTTTGCTGAAGTGGAGGATGTTCTGACTGATGGTGGTTTGTGTTTTTGTGCAGCTGTGGACATCAGAAAACCAGGGAGATGAGGGTGAAACCGGCGATGGAGAAAACTAGAGCGCACTTCACTGTTACCCCTCCTCCTTCTCCTCCTTCTCCTCCTCCTTCCTCCTGCTCCTCCTCCTTCCTCCTGCTCCTCCTCTTCATACACATCGACAGCCCATTCCTTCCCTCTCGTCAGACCACACCTCCTGACCTCTGACCTCCCTTCTGTATAACCAACAGCATGAATGGTCCAACCCACTGTCACAGAAAAAGAAATGAAGAAACAAAAACCAATGAAGATAAAGACGACAAATGAAGATAACAGAGGGGAGGGGAGGGGGGAGGGGCCTCCTCCTCCTCCCCCTCCTCCTCCTCCATCCTCCCTGTTTGATCGTATCACTCTTCCAGGACAGGGAGGCTCAACTATCAGACAGATCACTGACTTTCAGACACCCACCCCACCCCATGTGAATCCCTCTTCCTCTTCCTCCTCCTTCTTTTCTCTCTTTAGCCAGTTAATGCATTGATCTCTAGCTGTCCATCCATCCATCCCTCTTCTCCTCTTTTTGGCTTTTCATAGTGTACTGGCAAATGGCTGGTTTTATTCCACTTTAAACAACAAGAAAAAAGGTTATTAAACTGTCCGTTTATTTTCAACAAACACTGTGATGCTTAGTTTTTCCTCCACCTGATTGTTCAGCCCACCGTGGCGCTGACTGGTCCATGTGGGGGGTGTTCCGTTCTGCTGGCGTTTATACAGAAGGGTCCTACAAGGCTGTATTGTGACACTGACATTGTAAAACAATGACTTCATGTTTGTTTTCTTATTTAAACCCTCTGCGCCGTCAGAACACTGGGCTGATTTTAATGTTTATGGTTTTATTCCAACCCTTTTTCTGAATCCAGTCCGTTCAGGAGCTCAAACAAAACCTCATGAGGAAAAATAAAAGACAAACCTAAAGCACACGTTCCGTTTCCATCTATAACATCTGCATATGTCAACTTCTCCCCCTTTTTGCAGTTTTGTGTGGATCAACCTCTTTTTCCCCTTTCCTCCTTCCGTTTTTTTTTTTACTGTAAAATTGTAAACACGTAACTGTAAATCTGCCTTTTTGGAAAGCAACAGTTTATCAATGTTAACACTCGCTAAAGCCGTTCCACTCAGCTGCATCATGCTGCATTGTTTATATATAATGTGTGTGTGTACAAGTTGTTGTTATTATTATTATTATTATTATATACACACACTTTTTTTTAATCAGTTTTTGGTACTGTTTCTTCCCCCAGCTGATCTGCAAACAGAAAGTGCGCAAAACATTGAAATGAATTAGTATCAGAGGAAATAAACCTGCTCAGCCCCTCTGGAGGAAACAACACACATTAGTGTTGAACTGTGGGTGTGGGAGGATGAAACCAGGTAGTGATGACACATCTGCAGTTCACAGCCTTAATCATCCTAACACACATTATTCTAAATATGACCTGGGAGCTTTTAGGAAACATGGCCATACAGCACACAAAAACGATGCCATTGACCGTCAGATTATCTTCAACAAATAGTTGTCAGTTGGATGTTTGACCTTTTTGAAAGATTCCACTCTGGTCATAATCTGACTTTATCAGGCCTTTTCCACACTAATGCAAATATTTTCCCTTCCAATCCTGTCCACAGAACCTCCTGTTCATCAAATATTTCCATAGGGATTTCATTGAGCTTTAAATTGTAACAATTAAACACAGTTTATTAAACCTGTTCCCAAACAGTTATTAAAAATCCACACTTTGGAAGTGCAGGAATGTTCTATCCTTGTGAACAAGAGGCCTGAATGTAGCAGAAACCATTTTTTAGAAGGTTAAAGTTTTATTAATGAGTAGATGTATTTTATTATCCCTGGTTCATTACAGCCCAGATCAAACTAATAGGGATTTTTGACCTTATGACCTATTTTTGACACATAATAAACCTGCAGTTTCTGTTGGACCTCAAAGTTCTTAACCTGTAACTAATGTTAATGAAGCTCTAGTGTCTCTAAGTATATGTACATATATATGTTTTTAAAAAAAAAACCGCTGACCTGAAATGTCAATAGCAGTAAACTCAGAGACCTGATTGGATAAAAAGTCGTACTTTTTTTTTTTTTTTTTTTAATCTGAAGCTGATGATGGAAATAGACTGAGATGTTTGGCTTTTTTTTTTCCCATTATGAGCAGCATATTTGATAAGAGTCAATAAATAAAAGTAAATCATTGACTTTTGATCCGTTAAAGTTGAACCCTGCATCACATGTTTAAAAAAAAAAGTTAAAAAGTTCCGAAAGTCATAAGGAGATCAGATTTGTATGTGGAGGGGAGGCAGAAAACGGGGAAAATATTGGTATTACTGTCCAACATTGAGGTTTTTACGACCTCTGTCATTTTATGGTACTTTCCAGATCATTCCTGCATCTTTTTTTTTTTTTTTTTTTTTTTTTTTTTTTTTGGACATTACAAACTAGTGAAAATTTCGGCTCCTTGTTTGCAAATCAAACTGACCTGATAAATGTCAGCAGACATTTTCCATCGACGGCTCCTCGTGTTTTTTTTTTTTTTTTTTTTTTTTTTTTTTTTTTTTTTTACATTTTGTTTGTTTTCTCCACTCAGTGTCACAATAACCTTGTCATAAACCACACCGTCGACATTCCACTGTAGGTGTAGAAAAGTCACGTCTCAATGGTTTTTTTGTTTCTTTTTGCTGGGGACAAGTTGTTTTCATGCACTGAGGTTAAAAAAGTAAAAAAAAAAAAAATACTCCAAGCTCCTCCCTGCCGCTCTTTTTTCTCGTTAGCTGAACAAAAAAGGTTATTCTGCGCTTTTGAAGGAAAAAACTGATCCCATGCAGTAGTGAATGTGGCACCGAGCCTGTCTGTATATCTGGTATTTCAATCATTTTGTTTTTACTGACCAGTATTCTGCTTAAAATTACAAATAAAAGAGAAAAAAAAACACTAAAAATACCCAAAAAAAGACCAAAAAAAGTTTGCTCCTGTGATGGTTTTAGTGCTTAGCGCGCACGTGGTTGTGAAAATGTAGACGTTAGCTTAAGGACACAAATAAAAAAAACAAAAGGAAAAATGACAAAAAAAAAACTCCTCGTTGACACTTTGCCTTCACCTGGTTATTGACGTAATTCTAGATTTGTGTATGTCTTTTAAAATAATCCAACTCTAGTTTCACCACCTTACATGTTATAAACAGGACAAAATGTAAAAGACGATTTAAAGTGAAATAAAGGTTTTATCAGTTCCGACTCAGCCCCGTTCTGGTTCTTATGGCCTAGTCTGTCCATGTGCATGTGTCCTTTCATGTCTTTATTTCAAGCTTCTTCACTGGATTTATTTATTTTTTTATGTCCACCAGGACGTTTGGGACAGAAATGGGACATGAAAAACCTAAACATTCCCACATGTTTTACACTGTTGCCCATTCTCTCCTCAGTCATTTCCTAATTATGGGATGTAAGACTCAGTCTGGGTACAGAAATACACAAATGCAGATTCCCACCGCCCATGAAAGCAGCATGAGGCCCTGCCCACCCTGACCCCAGATCATGGGTCGAGTCTAAAACCAGGCTGATGCACAGACCAGAGCCATAGAGAGAGAGTTGTGACAGGCTTTGATGTCGCCGCTACAGTGATCACATGGTTCATGTAACCCTCAGTAGTTCCAAACAAACCGCGCGCTGTCGTGTTCTTCTATGGGACAGACAACAGCAAGTGCAGGTATATATCCAAATAAACCACACACAAATATATTTCCAACTGTTGTTGCACTACTGTATGTATGTGTCAGTTTTGCTTTTGAGTAGTGGAGGTGACCACTGAAAGGACTGCATTTATTACTTTGAAAAATTTTAAATTTAGCAGTAGGTTTACAAAACAAGCGCAGGACAAATAAAACTACTTACAGGCATCACATGCCATTATGAAACATTAATAAATTACAAATAGAATAAAATAACTGGCACAGTGTACCCATATTTCTACCCTCAGTAAATGACACTAATTAGCACATGACCTCAGCGGGCAAACTGAATCGAACACGACCAGATTCAGCAAAACAACTAAAGTAAAACCCACTGATTACCATATTTGTACTCATGTTACCTTAGAAACTCCATAATTTGTAGTTATAGTGGTTAAAGCTCAAAAGCTAGCAAAGTCAAGCTAGCTAACTATAGGGCTACAGCTGAAAATCGAACATAACGGTTGGATAAGATATAAATTTATTTGAACGCTAACACATACCAAAGAAAACAGAATCTACAGCATAAATGTTCGCTAATACAGGAAATACATTTGATAATTTGAAAGATGACCGTATCTTCTTGTTACCACTGGAGTTGCTAGATCAGCAGCAATAGAAATGAATGTGTTCCGATGCTGCGATACGCAATGTTTGGAACTATTGGTGCCTCCGTAACCTGGAAGTAGGTCCATAGTTCATCCAGCATTTTTTACAACTGGAGTCTATGGAAGTGTTGCCACTGTTTTCTCTACCGCTCTGGCACAGTTCTGGAAGTTCAATAAAAAAATGTGTAGCTGGAAAAAAAAATTATTGAAGACTCGTCTGACCAATAGGACCCATTTCATTGTTTATTTTCCAAGTTCTTTACACTTTTAACAATGATGTTGCTCGTTGGTTCCATCTTGTTTTTTTACAATCTGATTAAAAACTTTTTTTTAAATTAGAGTTTAATGTTGATGCAACCGTATAACTGATGTGAACTCTATAATCTAATTTTATTAAGACAGTTGAGTGTTAATCAAGGCCTGAAATTCCAATTATTGGATTCTAGACTTTCTTGAGACCTGACAAAAAAAAGACAAAATAAGATAAGACTTTATTGATCCCACAGTGTGGGTGACAATAAAGTCATAAAATATGAAGAATATTAAAATAAAATGTCAAATAGTAATAAAATCTACCTATAAAAATGAGGGGAAGCAGCCCTTGGTATATGTAGAACTGCACAACTGTTGCAATTGTAATAATCACAACAACAGTCAAATGGAGGTAGGTTTAACCCTTTAACCCCTGAGCCATGATTCCAGGTAAAGGTGCTGCTGTGAATTGTCGTCTGTTTCAGTGTCATAAAAGCTGCTGTGAGTATGTGCTGGTGTTCCTTTTCTTCAGTGGTTTTGCTTTACTGTGTGTTTTAGGATCAAAACAGGATGGAATAATAGAAAAAGACAAAGAGAGGAATTGAAGTTTGACAGGTTTGGACTAAATAAGGCACTCAGAATGTACATCAATAAGAGATCACCCCCTCACATCATATTTTCCACTGAAGAACTGGGGGAAAATTTGATCCACGAGATGAAAATGACCTTTGACCTTTTCAACATGGCGAAGAGCAACAAGGGATTCATATAAGTATTAAACGATGCTTATATCAACAGTCTGCTGCTGATAGCTGATGATTTTGCACATTTATTGTTTACACAATTAGCAAAAAAATGACAATAAGAGCTTTACCTGATTCAGTTCAATTAAGTTTTATTTATAGAGCCCAGTGTCACAACAAAGTCACCTCACAGAGCTTTACAGCAGTTGTTGATCAGATGAATGAACATCTGTAGGAAGTCACTGTAAACTGTGTATCGGACATTTTTCATTTCACTATGACAACAAAAGCACTTGAACACAACGCAATCGTAATTTCTAATTCAGTGGTGGAAAGGATCATCTTCCTGACAGCACCTGAAGGCACCGTGTGTCAGATTGGTTCCAATGGGATAAGTGAAGAGGTACCTATTTTGCTCCAAAAGGGAATTGGACCTGTTTTGTTTTTTTCCATTTTATACAAACAAGAACACTAATACGAAATAACACATCACCAAAAACTCAAGAAATCTCAAGACGCACGTTCCATCTGAAAGAGAATCAAAAAAAGAAAAGTAAAAATAAATAATAGATAAAGTAATCTGAACCCTTGGATGTCTGAGTGTCAGGACCCTCCACTCCACACTCCACAAGAAAAACGGGTCAAAATGACCCCCATTCACATCCATGGGTTTTTATGACAATTGTGTCATTTTGTCATGTTAAAAATAATCATTTGCAATGTATTTTGGTCCAAAAAAGACTAATTTCACATTAGAAATACTTTTGATTTATTTATTTTTTACATTTTTATAAATAATTATAAAATGTTTTTTAAAACATTTAGAAAATTTGAAAAGTAAAGTATATGTAATATATAGTATATAACAGAAATAAATCCACATCCATTTTGTGAGTGAGTCCTTTGATTCATTCAACAGCAAAACCAAAGGTTCAGATGTAATTCTATTGTAGATGAATGCAGGTCATTTTGACCCACTTATGGAAGCCTGGGGTAGTCATACAAAAACTACAATTTATAAAATCTATAAACATGGTGTTTGCTCTCTATCCAAATAAAAATTCCAGACTTTTTCAAAACTGCAACGTAATATCATGGCTTGCATAAATATACATGCTAGGGTACGTCTTAAAAGTACCAATTTTTTGTGTGAGTGACAGTGGAGGCACGGTGGGTGTGCTGCCCAAGGACACAACAGCGCATGACTAGGACAGAGCGGGACTCAAACCGCCAACCCTTTAGTTATTAGACGACCTGCTCTACGTCCTGAGCCGTGGCCCACAGGCGCCAGTATCCCAGCACAGCAAAAGAGAAGCCCACCGAAAAATGAGAACAATTGCAAATTTCAAGTAGAGACATTTTGAAAAAAAATGTTTCAATATCACTAATTATGTTGCACAAAATAATTGTCAACTTAATAAAGTTATTTCATGAAAATATTTGTACATATCAAAATATTACGGTGTAAATCGTCATAAGGTCAATACATTTTGCTCTAGGTAAAGTCTGCTGTGTGGCACCACTTGAACAAATAGTACTGTTATAAAATTTTATAAAACATGTTCTTTCATCATTTGGAAAAAAAAATCCAAACTTGGTTTTTAAGACACACCCTAATACACGCCACTTTTAATTGGTGTGTTATCTGTATGCTTTGTAAGTTTTCCATGTGTATGTTCATGCTGTTACTATCCCCCGGTCCAACCTGAATCAATGTGTCAAATACCACACACTGAGGGTTAGGGTTATGTGAACTGCAGATCTTGGCGTAAACTGACGTGCGATCAAATGGCACTGAATAACATGAAAATACGTCGCTATAGCACGCCAAATGCCATAAGAATTGGCGTGACATACAATGTGATTTCCTGAGATCAGTCTCAAAAAAACTGCTATTTTTTCCCCAGACCTGTACTTTATGTACTTTTATACTTGGGTGCCTACTTTTTAGGTTGAGATTGTACATATTTTGTGTAGTAGAAGAGTTCACTATGATAAATGTATGAATGAATGAATAATTCACAGTAAATTATGTTTTACTGACAAACGTTTTCAAAATATATGAAAATCACAAAAGTGCATGGATATCACAAAAACAAGTTCCACCAGAATCATTCCAGTACCGACCGGTTAGTGAAATCAGATCCAGTTTGTTATAAACGTTCCTCATGTATTTATTTTCTTACTAGATTATGTGCCTTTGAGCATTCTCTAAAACTCAACTATGAGAGGAACTTTTTTTCATACTTTAAGACTTTCATACAACATCCCAGACTTCTCAAGGTCTGGAAAACAGTGTTTCAAAATTCCATACTTTAAGACTTCAAGACCTGCACAAACACCCTGTATAAAAGGAATACCTGGAATATGAAATAACTTTCATTTCAAAGATACTGGAATAAAACCACCTCAGGGGTCATTTGGACCCACTTATGTGTCTAAGAGTTCATCTCATATCATCCACATGTTTACAGCTTCATATCATTGAGGATGATCTTTGTAAATAGAGGATCTTTGTCACATTTTGAAGGCACTCCAATCAGTTTGTCATCATTGTTTATTTGTTTGTACAAAAATACAAAAAAACTTAATAAAGACATCATCCTTTTTGAAGCATTACATTTATTTGCAGTTAAAATAAGCAGATTGACAAAAAAACAACATAACAAAACTGGCAGAGACATGAAATGAAACAGGTTCTGAGTTGGTGACGGTGTCGGGCTGTTGGGTTAACCCATAAAGAGCCAAACATCCACCTTTAACCTAAACCATCTACTGATGGAACTGTTGAATACCTGCTGATTCACTAATCCTACCAATCCATGTAAATAATTGGTCACTGATTGGTGAGATTTTGGAAAAAACATGTCCCACTCAGAAAAGTGCTAATTCCATTGAAAATGAATAATATTTTTACTATAAAACTTGTCAGAGTTGATCTTTTAAGGGTCTTTTGCACAAATGTAGCCTTTTTTCCATAAGTTTGTATTTAATTTAATGAATTTTATAATAATCTGTTAGCCCATTACCCACAAAATGATTCGTCCACAGATAAGAGGTTATCATTTCAATTTGATAACAAACAGTGAAAACTCTTTTTAAATGAATAAAATACTTATCAAAGGAAAAAAATAGAATAAAAAATCACTTGAAAACTAAGAGCCATGAATTTTCATTAACATTTACTATTATTTTGTTTCCTAAAAATGTGTCCCACGTTTCTGTCAACACCGTTAGATATTTTAAAAAAGAGTAAAAAATCAGGCATCACAGGGTCACCTATAGGAGGACTCTCGTCTTCCCCTTCCAGATCCAGCACATGCAACAAGTTCACTCAGCCTCCTTTAAGTGTTCTATGTCTTCAAAAGTCTTTACGTATTTTTTGATATCTTTACTGTCACAACCATGATGTGTCAACACCGTCACTTTTGTATAGAAAATATTAAATAGAATTATTGCATAAATGTAAACATTTATAGCAGAGCTAGAGGTAGCTAGTACCCCAGGCTAACACCAGATGGCTAATGTATACAGCTCATGCACATCATGTAAAAAAGTAGCTTTTTGTCAACACCGTCAGGTTTTCTGTCTGTCGGTGCTGACATGTAGTTTGACGGTGTTGACAAAAGGCCAAAGATCATTCAAAACTGAGTGAATACACACTACCGTGTTGACCCGTGTTACCACATTTGTCCAGCAGTCACCACCAACGCCTTCCTGCCATAGCAACGTGATTGTAAGGCTATTGTATTCCAAAATTACTAATATCTCCCAAAATATTGGTCCGATCAATTTGCTATTTTCAATAGTCTATTCATTGACTAAAAATAAGTAAGTCTGAGAAACTGCAGCAGTCAGCTCTTTCTGGATTTTGTGTGAATCCTGAGACACACATACACAGACCACTTGGCTTTTATAATATAGATTATGATCACAAAAAATACTAATATGACTTTTCATGTTTCATTAACCTCTTTATCTTTTTTTTTTTTTTTTTTGCAAAATTCCACCTATAGTTCTTCCATACAGACCTACAATACCATTTAAATCATTTAACCATTAAATTGCTCTGCAGCTCATTGTGCTCCATCAGTGTGTCGTACAATATTATGTCCGTTCAGACATTTAGTCATTGAGGATGCTCATAGTTAGACTATTGTAATCCTACAATATCCCATATTATATGTATCCCCAATGACAAAAGCCAAATGGAAATGAATTTAACCAACATTTGACCCAATTTCATTAAACTCTGACTTTTATATTTTTTGGAAAGTCATGGCTAGGCAGCAGCTATCAATGGAGGCGCGAAGGAGAAGAAACAGGGAATGGACTGTAGAGAAGATGTAAAAAGGAGTTAGAGAAAGATGTGGAATCAGATAAAAAAATGCAACAGCTACAGCCACAGTACTGTGGCACAAAATATCAGTTTGTCTACTGCCACAGAGCCAATCAAATGATCTGAATTCTGCACTCTGAACGTTGTCCCAGTGGCTGATTTATAGTCATCCAAAACCTGGGCAAATTCCTCATATGAGGCAAAACAGTCGCCAGGTTTCATGTTGTTTGCCTCCGTGCTGAAACTGCAAGTGTGAATAGGCACAAAGCAGCTGCTGGTAACTGGTCCCCTGTCCTTCTCCTGTAATCGGATCGGCCTGTGGCCTGTGTGATGGTTCTGTCCACAGTACTGTGTCAGCAGGGGGACAGGGTACCAGTCCACACAGGACAGAACCAGGACACTGACTGGATCTGTGGTCATAGACACATGACAAAGGTAGTCCCACAGGACTGTGGACACTTCATTAAAAAAAAAAAGTGTCAAAGGAATATAGTAAGAGAAATAGTTTTGTTGTTTATGTTTATGGTGTTCCTTTCTGAAATTATATAATGTTCACAGAATAAAATAATTAAATTGTCAAATTAGCCTATTTGTTATTTGTTCCAGAATAGTGAAATATAGTTTTTAAGCAAAGAAACATTAACTTAAGTGATGAAATGTTGGAATTGCTTGTTGTAATGAAGCCACTGTCAACACCGTCAGATTTGTGTCAACACCGTCAGGTCTAAGTCAACACCGTCAGATGGAGCTTTATTTGTTTTTTAGTGAATATACTTATAATCTGTTTTGTCAATGCAGTTGAATTATTAAAGTAGTTGTCAGTTGAAAATTAGAAATGTGTTTTTTTTAATTACAGTATTGTTACTTTGCTTGTTTAAAGGTAAAGATGAAAGTTGCATGATGCTGTTGCACAATTGAGGAGAACAAGAGAACTAGTAAAAAAAATGAACAAAACTGAATATTCAACATTCAGCAGCATATATATGTACATATGGTGTCAGACTCAATTATTTAAAGGTTGAAAATCCATACTTGACTAAATAAATAGGAATAATTAGCTTTTTGTTGTGTCTGACGGTGTTGACAAAAACAAAGTAATGACAGGAAAAACACCTATTTTATGAAAACATTACAAAATGGGGAGGTTGCATCACTATAAAACTTGGTGGCCAAGAAATGGTTCTATGACCATAAGACTTAGGATTTTTAAAAACTTACTTTTGTCTCACAAAAAAATCCTGTTTTATCCAAAATCTCAAGAATCAGTGTGGTGTAAAACACAGTTTGTCATCTTTTCATGGTCATCAGATATGACCCATTTGGATGTTCAGAGGCTCCGTAGTTACCATGGAAACACAATCTTCTACAACACTGATTGACCAGTGAAACCCATGGAGTTGGATCAATGACAGTGGATGGACACACTGGGTTTATGTTCAGTTAGTGAGAGACTGGACTGAAAAAGTCACTTTTTCTTGACTTTTTCCTCTGTTTTCATATAATAACCATTGAATTTTCTCTGAGATCGCATGAACATCTAAATTAAATATAAGAAAATACCAGTAGTGGCTGGTGGTTTTAAGAATAGGGGAAGCAGAAGTAGCATTTTTGCAAATCACAAACTTATGATTTATGGTCATAAGTTGGTGAATGATTTATTTTATATATTTTGTCCAATGACTGAGTAGATTATTTCAAACGCTCCCACCTTCCTACTTCAATGGATTTGAGGTGAGAGCAGCCTCTGCTTCAGTGTGAGAAATCTATTGGAACCATCGTGCTTTACAAGAAATTACTTCAAAAAGGCTGATAAGTACAGATTAAAACGTGGTATTCAAGGGGAAACAGCTTTCATGACTAAATATACACACCACTTTTAATTGGCATGTTATCTGTACACATTATGAGCTTTCTGCATGTGTGTTCACGCTGCTATTAGCCCCCTGTCCAACCTGAATCCTTGCACCAAATACCACACACTGGGGGTTAGGGTTATCTGAACCAGAGGTCTTAGCGTAAAACAACACACGATCACATGGCGTTGAATAACACGGGAAAGGTCAAAAATGCATACGTATAGCATGCCAAATGCCTTAAGGACTGGTGTGACAGGCAACGCCATTTGTTGAGATCAGTCTGTAAATCTCCTGACACTATCCACTTTCTTTTTTCTGCTTAAATTTTGGGGGAAGCATTGCCTCTCTTGTAGTCTTAGAGCAGCCACATCTGGAAAATACATGATTTACAGTGAAAAATACAAAATACAGAGGATAATATTAGAATAAATGGGGACAAATCACTTAAAATACAGAGAAAAAATTTTTGGGGCACTGAAACAGAAGTATCCCTGGGTCTTTTTGGGTTAAATACTGAGGCATCAGAGTGAAAACAGGCACTTAAAGCACCACAGAGACAAAGGAGACAAAGGTTTGTCCCACACTGTTATGCAAAGGGACAATGATGACGATGACGGGACAGTGCAATGTGCATGAAGACCTGTTTGACAGTCCTTGAACGTGTGTTTTAGAAGCAGCTGAGCTCTGATGTCAAAGGTTAGTACTGAACAGACGTTTGAATGTCAGGGAAGAACACCTGTGGTGTTTGTGGGCGGAGACTTGGGGACATTTGACAAAATTATGTCAATCCGCAAAAGTTTCAGATCATTTCAGCCTTTCATCCACATGACACCAGCATTGTCAGTGTCTTGAAATGGTATTTTTGGAGAACGGGTCCCAGAGTGGAAAAATCCCCCAACACTGCCCTTGCGTTGCCGTATGGATAGCATAAACACCACTGTTTGGAAACGATGACACCATAGTACCATGTGACCAGAAGACGAAAATCACAGACGTAACCTAATGCACATGCTCACTGCATTCTTCTGTGATTTTAGGGGATCCTTCGGCTCTGTCTGTGTTTGTGTACAGCGCCACACATGGGTGTGACATACATTTTAACCCAGTTTTCCTGTTTCCACCTGGACGCAGATATTTCTTGAAATGATGCATGTATGGACACAAAACTTTTAGAATTTGCAGAAGAGAAATACCACAAGCGTTGTTGTCTGGACAAAACCTCAGTAACTGGTACCCTAGCCTTTTCCTGTTACCAGATAGGCACATGGCATGTGCCATGCTTAGTACAGTACTGTGTCAGCAGGGGGACAGGTCTACACCAGTCTACACATAAGGAGGGCACTGACTGGCTCTGCGGCAATAGACAAATGAGAACGTTAGTACCACAGTACTGTGGCAATAACTACTTTGAAAAAAAAAATGTGTGAAATTTAGGGGAGTGACACTATCAAATGCCAATTTAGTGTAACTACATGTTGTGGGTCTTTTATTACAGAAATTACACGTCTGTTTTGCCTGTGGAACAGCAGTTTGTATCTGTCACATCTACATGGAATCTATATGTGGAAGCAGTCATTTAAGGGATCATCTGTAGTCATTTAAGGGTTTATCTGTAGCTATTTAAGGGTTTATCTGTAGTCATTTAAGGGTTTATCTGTAGTCATTTAAGGGTTTATCTGTAGTCATTTAAGGGTTTATCTGTAGTCATTTAAAGGATAATCTGTAGCCATTTAAGGGTTTATCTGTAGTCAATTAAGGGATAATCTATACTCATTTAAGGGTTTATCTCTAGTCATTTAAGACATAATCTGTAGCCATTTAAGGGTTCATCAGTTGTCATTTCAGGGATAATCTATAGTCATTGAAGGGTTTATCTGTAGTCATTTAAGTGTTTACCTGTAGCCATTTAAGGGTTTATCTGTGGTCATTTAAGGGTTTATCTGTAGTCATTTAAGGGATACTTTGTAGTCATTTAAGGGATAATATGTCATCAAGTATATGTAGACAATAATATGTAGACAAGTACGAAATGGTTCTTTACACATTTTAATGTACAAACTGCAGTGGAAATTCAGGAACAAACTGAAACGATCTTGTGTCATAACAGATAAAAAACTAGCCAGAACTGACCCAGGGGTCCAATCCAGGTTCCAATTTTTTTAAATGCAAACATTACACACAAGTATTAACAATCAAGGATGTTAAAACTCACTTTGGTTCAGGTTCCACATTCAGACCAATTTAATCTCAAGTGGGTCTGATCTGTAAAATGACAGTATAATAACCCATAAATAATGACAACTCCAAACTTCTTTCTTTGTTTTGGTGCAAAAAAGTAAAATGACATTTACAAATGATCCTTTACACAAAATGTGAATAATCTGAACAATCAAACATCCGAAGAAAAATAAAATCATTTTTACCCATATTCTGTATGTTATTAAATGTTTTGTATATTTGTAGAGCCACTGATCTATAAGTTATAAAGTACATGTGGAAGTGATAAACTGAGGCATTAAAATTGCACTTATTTTTCTCAGGATGTTTCAGGTTATTCATGATTGTAGATGTGGAAAATTTTAAAGGATAGTTTGTAAACATTTTTATTATGTAATTTGACTTTTTTCACTGTAAAACAGAATACTTGACATAATTTCTAGTTTATTATATAAAATGAATGAATGAATGTAAACAGACATCTTCATACTTCTTTACACTATAACAAAGAAAAAAGTTTGTATTTGTCATTATTTATAGGTTATTCTGTTTTTATTTTCCTGGTTCTGATCCACTTCAGATCAGATTGGACTGAATGTGGAACCTGAACTAACATGAGTTTGATCTAATACATAAACAAACACTACAGGAAACCACATGCTCAAATCCTGTGAAAGGAAAAGGAGGAAAAATAAAAACCATGTGAATGTAAAATGTGAAGTGAAAACCTCGGCCTTTTACCTGTAATGAAGCAGAATAAACCTTTACCGTCATCAGTGTGTGTTCGTCCTCATTGACTTTGAATTGAACTTTGATGTCTGTACTTGCTGCTTTTTTGTCTGATTTTTCACAATTATGATGAAGGAACAATTTTGTAACAAGTGATTTAGTTGATAATATAAATAATCATTTGCATAAATCACAGGTGTTAAAGATATGGCCCGTGAGCCAAAACTGGCCCATTAAAGGGTCCAATCCAGCCCCTGGGATGAATTAGTGAAATGTAAGATATAACAATCAATGGTGTTAAAATCTTTTTAGTTCAGGTTCCACATCCAGACTCATATGATCTAAAGTGGACCAGACCAGTAAAATACAACATTAATAAACTATAAATAATAACAACTCCAAATTTTTCCTTTTTTCATTGAGTAAGAAAGTATAATTACATGAAACTGTTGACATTTACAAACTATCCTTTCACACAAAATGTGAATAACCTGAACAAATACGAAAAACCTGAAATATCTTAAGGGAAGTGTAATTTTAACAATATTCTGTCTATAATGTACATGTTTAAATGATAAAATGGGACATAATTTTGTAAAAATTGCACTTATTTTTCTTGAGATATTTCAGGGTTTTATTTATGTTATTCACATTTTTAAGGAAACTTTGAAGATGTAAACACTTTCATAATGTCATTTTACTTTTTTTCACTGTTATTATTTTACTCATCCACTTGAGATCATATTGGGCTGAACGTGGAGCCTGTAATAAAATGTGTTTGACACACCTGGTGTAAATCAACGGGCCTGTGAGTTAATGACTAAGATATAATTGTCCACAAACTTTCCTTTATCGCAACGTCACAGTAGAAAGTAAGTCACTGGGCTCCAACGAACAGCAGCACCTTCAATAAACCAGCAGGTGATTTGTCTAGAACACAGGTGTCAAACAGGCGGCATATGGGATGAAATTGCAAAGTGCAAAAATTACATTGATATAAACAATCAAGGATGTGGAACTCATTTTAGTTCAGGGGCCACATATAAATCAATATGATCGAAGTAAATAATAGCAGAATTACCCTTTAACAATAAATGTTGGACAAAATGAAAATTAAGTGTAAAATTAACAATATTCTTCCTGTTACTAATGTTTGTGCATTTGTAGATCCACTCTGATCTGTAATTGTGGTAATAATAAGCTGACATAATATTGTAAAAGTTGTTTATAGTTTAGTTCCAAATTCCAAACTTCAACATTATGCCTGTTACCAGATGTTTGTGTAACATTGTGTGTAATGTGTGTACATGTACAAAGAATAAGTTGAGTCATATTATTGTTAAAATTGCACTTAATTTTCTTAAGAATTTTTTGCTTTCTCAGGTTTTGTTCTGTTTTTTTGTTTGTAAATGTAAATACTTTCATAATTCAATGTTTTACTGCAATAAAACAAAGCGAAAAACTTGGAGTTGTCATTATTTATAGGTTATTATGCTGTTATTTTAATAGTTCAGCTCACTGGAGATCAAAATGGGCTGAATGTGGCCCCTGAAATAAAATGAGTTCAACAGCCCCAGACCAGAACATGTCACAGCTGTTGATCTGGATTCAAAAACCCCAAACCTCATTACTGTTCCATGGAACCAAAACAATTTATTTATTAAGAAAAATGACAGATATAGTTTCATCTTCTTCCTGTTTATGTGACTCCTGATGGTGGTTAAGGCTTATTCCAACATGACGTTTATGCTGCACCTCCTATAAATATCATAAATACTGAGACGTCAAAGTTAAAGTGGTGAAACAGAAACACACCTGAGGCTGACTGATCTGCTGCCAACACACAAATTCAACAGATCACAGTGGATCAATGTTCTCACACTCTTCAGTGATTGGACGTCCTCTTCCTGTCGGCGCTACGGCCTCCATGTTCCTCCAATCTGCACCTTCATTTCTTCTTCTGCACTTCCTGCAGGAGTTTGAGGGCAGCTGTGTTTTTTGGTTCAACTCGGAGCAAAGTGTTGAGATCGTCCACACACGCTTTACGTCCTGCATCACGACACAAAGGATTATGGGTTCAAATTTACCACGGCTGGAACCGGTACCGGTACAATGACAGGGATGGGTCCAAAGTTACAGAAATAAATCAGCAATTACTTAATATCAGTCCCTTTACCATTTCATAGATTAGAAAAAATACATTATACAGTACAGGCCAAAAGTTTGGACACACCTTCTCATTCTTCGCATTTTCTTTATTTTCATGACTATTTACATTGTAGATTCTCACTGAAGGCATCAAAACTATGAATGAACACATGTGGAATTATGTACTTAACAAAGAAGTGTGAAATAACTGAAAACATCTCTTATATTCTAGTTTCTTCAAAGTAGCCACCCTTAACTCTGATGACTGCCTTGCACACCCTTGGCATTCTCTTGATGAGCATCAAGAGGTAGTCACCTGAAATGGTTTTCACTTCATAGCTGTGCCTTGTCAGGGTTACTTAGTGGAATTTCTTGCCTTATTGATGGGGTTGGGACCATCAGTTGTGTTGTGCAGAAGTCAGGTTGATGCACAGCTGACAGCCCTATTGGACAACTGTTAGAATACATATTATGGCGAGAACCAATCAGCTAAGTAAAGACAAACGAGTGGCCATCATTACTTTAAGAAATGAAGGTCAGTCAGTCTAGAAAATTTCAAAAACTTTGAATGTGTCCCCAAGTGCAGTCGCAAAAACCATCAAGCGCTACAACGAAACTGGCTCACATGAGGACCGCCCCAGGAAAGGAAGACCAAGAGTCACCTCTGATGCTGAAGATAAGTTCATCTCAGTCACCAGCCTCAGAAATCGCAAATTAACAGCAGCTCAGATTAGAGACCAGATGAATACCACACAGAGCTCTAGCAGCAGACACATCTCTACAACAACTGTTAAGAGGAGACTGCGTGAATCAGGCCTTCATGGTCAAATAGCTGCTAGGAAACCACTGCTCAGGAGAGGCAACAAACACAAGAGATTTATTTGGGCCAAAAAACCCAAGGAATGGACATTAGACCAGTGGAAATCTGTGCTTTGGTCTGATGAGTCCAAATTTGAGATCTTGGATCCAACCGCCGTGTCTTTGTGCGACGCAGAAAAGGTGAACGGATGGATGCTACATGCCTGGTTCCCACCGTGAAGCATGGAGGGGGAGGTGTGATGGTGTGGGGGTGCTTTGCTGGTGACGCTGTTGGGGATTTATTCAAGATTGAAGGCAACCTGAATCAGCATGGCTACCACAGCATCCTGAAGTGACATGCCATTCCATCCGGTTTGCGTTTAGTTGGACCATCATTTATGTTTCAACAGGACAATGACCCCAAACACACCTCCAGGCTGTGTGAGGGATATTTGACCAAGAAGGAGAGTGATGGAGTGCTGCGCCAGACGACCTGGCCTCCACAGTCACCGGACCTGAACCCAATCAAGATGGTTTGGGGTGAGCTGGACCGCAGAGTGAAGGCAAAAGGGCCAACAAGTGCTAAGCATCTCTGGGAACTTCTTCAAGACTGTTAGGAAACCATTTCAGGTGACTACCTCTTGATGCTCATCAAGAGAATAGCAAGAGTGTGCAAAACAGTCATCAGAGCTAAGGGTGGCTACTTTGAAGAAACTAGAATATAAGAGATGTTTTCAGTTATTTCACACTTTTTTGTTAAGTACATAATTCCACATGTGTTCATTCATAGTTTTGATGCCTTCAGTGAGAATCTACAATGTAAATAGTCATGAAAATAAAGAAAATGCAAAGAATGAGAAGGTGTGTCCAAACTTTTGGCCTGTACTGTATATTATTTGATTCAGTGAAAAAAAAAAAAGTAAAAATGGGAAACATACATAAGAAAATTACAAACGTCTGAAACAACCACAAAAACTATAAAAGTAAAAGGATATATGCAGTCTTCAACACATTCAGATCCAACTGAACATGGAAGAAACATACAACTGCATGTTGATCCTGGCATCATGTGCGTCACAGTAAGCGTCCATGTTAAACACAACAGTGGAACCAATTTTATCAGCAGAGAAATTAAGGAAACAAAGCTTTTGCCACCTTTCCACTATGTGGTACCGGTTTGACTAAGCTTTTTTGCATTTCCATTACATACAGGGTGGGGAAACAAAATTTACAATATTTTGAGGCAGGGATTGAAAGACAGTGCATGACCAATTAGTTTATTGAAAATCATGAGAATTTATTTGCCACAAGAAAATTGACATAATAGAAAATGTTTTTATTCTATGTGTCCTCCTTCTTTCTCAATAACTGCCTTCACACGCTTCCTGAAACTTGTGCAAGTGTTCCTCAAATATTCAGGTGACAACTTCTCCCATTCTTCTTTAATAGTATCTTCAAGACTTTCTCATAATAGTTTTGCTCATAGTCATTCTCTTCTTTCCATTATAAACAGTCTTTATGGACACTCCAACTATTTTTGAAATCTCCTTTGGTGTGACGAGTGCATTCAGCAAATCACACACTCTGACATTTGCTTTCCTGATTACTCATATGGGCAAAAGTTTGTGAAAAGGTATGGATAATAGTGTTAGGTATGATTATGACATCAATATATGTTTGGTTTCAAAACAATTGACGTAGTGCCTGCTGAGAAAAAACAACTAAATGTTCATTGTAAATTTTGCTTCCCCACCCTGTAGAAGAACCTGGAATCTAGTACCTGGTACCATTTTTCAGTACTTGCTCAGCTGAGGTTCCAAAACAGGTGAAGAGACACTAAAATGTGACGTGTAAATACTGCAGACCACTGAGACCACGCGCCATTTAAAAAAAAAAAAAAAAGATTCTAAAGTTTACAGTAAATATACCAGTAGGCTAATCCATGATGACAGCCCACAAAACAACACTGTGGTCAGTTGAGGAGGTTCAGACAGTTCTGTCCTTGGTGGCCAATGAAAAGATTTAGTTTGAGCTTGACTGGGCAACACGCAACAAGCGAGTTTATCAGCAACTCTCTGAGCAGATGTCACGGAAGTCACGCGCAGCATTGCTATGACGTCCAGGTACTCTAAAGTTGGTAGCATCCTGTAATGGAAATGGTCTCCTGGAATAGTACCTGGTACCCGAGTCGAGTCAAGCCGGTACCACATAGTAGAAAGGCGCCATTTGATTCAGGAAACTTGTAACTGAATAAGTTTTTAAATGGTTTGAGTTCTACTCCAAACAGACAGACCATGAGCTGTTTTTATGGTTCACCTCATCATACAGGTCCTGATGGGACTTACCTGTATGGGTAACTTAACGCCATTGGATCAAACCCACAACCTTCTTACTTTCATATGCACACAAACCAGGTCAAAATCGATCAGAATTTGAAATTTGGCAAATATTCAATGAATCTTTAATAGAAGTTGAAGACATCTTGTACCTCAGAACAGCTAACAAATAAATTCTTCTATCACAAAGAATCTTATATTATAAAAGAGAATTGGAGTGTTTGTGTGTGTCTGTCTGTCTGTCTGTCTGTCTGTCTGTCTGTCTGTCTGTCTGTCCCTGGCATCACACAAAATCCAGAAAGAGCTGACTGCTGGAGTTTTGGAAAACCTATGTATTTTTGGTCTAGCGAAAACAGCAAGTTGATAGGACCAATATTTTGGGAGATATCAGTAATTTTGAAATACAATAGCCTTACAATCACATTGCTATGCCCAGAATCATGTGAACGCATTGGCGGTGACTGCTGGTCAAATACGGTGCAGCATGTGAGAATACACAACAAATGCTGGGGGACCGGGATGCTGCCCCTCAGGGTCGGGATATGGATTTTAAAAACACCCGCCCTTTTCCACATCCCACCCTTGTCTAGAATCTAGAACCCATGGTTCCCGACGGGTCACCGCAGTAGTCATTTATGTTAGATTAGATTTTTACAAATTTATTTTACCTTGTTACACAGTATAGCTCTAGGTTTGCACATATCTCTATTGCATACTATATATATATATAATATATATATATAATATATATATATATATATAATATATTATATATATAAATTAGGGCATTAACAGAAAAGCAGTTGGTCAGCATCTGTGGCACAAGTTGACATTACTTTGGAGGAGTCGACTAGTTGTGTGTTATTCTCTCTTCTCTCCCTTCCCTCACCCCGACAGCGTCGACCCATCTTTCTACATGAAAACATGGAGCACAAGGTAGTGATGTGTGGATCAGCAGACCCAGGTCGGGTTGGTGCGGGTCCAAAAAATTTCACTTTACCTGTGTAATGACAATAAAGCCAATTCTATTACATTCCATGAATCCTCCAAATGTACTAACTTCTTGAACGTGAGATTGTTTACTATTCGACCTGCTTTTACAGTGAAATCACTCACACCCCATTTTCAAAGCCCCAATATCTAAAAAAAAAAAAAAATCTTGAAGATATACACTGAAATGTTTGTATGATGTTTATCTGGATGAAGAACAGTCATTACATTCAATTCATAACACTTTCAAAAGTATGAAACTAACTGGAGATGGTCAGTGTGGAGCCTGTCCTGTTGTTCCAAACCCAGGTATGAACCAACATATTCAGACATGTTACTCTAGTTCTGGTATTTCAACACAGCAGAATCCTCCCGACACAGCGGAGGTCTTCTCTATATGAGGAATACTGATTAGAATAAGACAGTTATCAGTACAGGTAAACCTTTGCTTCATGAACCCCTCACACTGATCAAACTGAACACTGATTACTTTGTGAGACATTCAGGATGAAGGACTCAAGACTTACCTGGAGTTCCCTGTGGGCCTGTCCTCTCCTGTACAGAGCTTTGACGTTGCTGCTGTCAATCATCAGAGCCTCGTCACAGTCTCTGACAGCATCTCGGTACTGTTTCAGCGACAGGTAGCACAAAGCCCTGGAGTCCAAACAATGAAGAGACTTCACTATTTAACAGAACAGACAGGTGGACACAGCATATGTAAAGGACTATCTGATGAGCAGGGGCTGCAGTTCATATTAACCCCTGAGTCAAGATTCCAGGTAAAGGTGCTGCTGTGAAATGTCTGTTTCAGTGTCATAAAAGCTGCTGTGAGTATGTGCTTGTGTTCCTTTTCTTCAGTGGTTTTGCTTTACTGCGTGTTTTAGGATCAAAACAGGGTGGAATAACAGAAAAAGACATAGAAAGGAATTAAAGTTTGGCAGGTTTGGACTAAATAAGGCACTCAGAATGTACATCAGTAAGAGACTTAGGATGCTGAACATGAACTGTTAACTGGGACACACTCAACAACAAGTGTTTGAATTTGGGCCCAGTAGTTTTTGGTTTGGCCTTTTTTTCTAAATCAGTCCAGCTGCTTTTTGACACCTGGTTGAACTCCATGAATCAGTTACACAATTAAAACTCAGTAAAAACACAGTTTAAAAAAAAAAAAAAAAAAAAAAAAAAAAAGGAAAATCACCACAACACTGTAAATGGCAAAAACAAAAAACCACAAAGAAAACAGTGTGGGAAAAATAATCCCAAACTGTCTATTTTTAAAGTGAGTCGGTCTCACTCCCTGCTCTGTGTTACACCCCCCCTTCCACAGGTGGCAGGGGGTGAACTGAGCATGCTCAGATGTCTATGGAAAGAACAGGGTCTATTCTATTAGCACAATTGGAAATTTTAACTATTGAGTTAGATTTTTATGAATATTTAAAATAAATCATACATTCAGAACGATCAGCACAGACACATCAGGGGTTAAAGGGTTAATAGTAGTAATAATAATAATATTAATAATAAATTGCATTTATAAAGCACTTTTCATTCAACGGAATCTTAAAGTGCTACAAAGAAAAGACAGTCCAACAACAAACAAGTGGTGCCAGGCACAACAAACCCCGCCCCTCACACATATTGTAGCTTATTTTGGCATAGATTCAGCTGATGTCATTATGTCTCTGCGTGTGTTGATGTCAGCATAGACATAAACAGCATAGAGAAATGTCAGCCATTGTAAGTAAAAAGCGGGAAAAAAATTTGACAAATTCATTAAAAATTTGAACTTTGACCAACTTTCCCAAAATGTAATCACATCTATTCTGGGTCACTGGCAATCGATAAACCCAATTTGGTAAGAATTCAACCAATGGTTTTGCTGCTAAAGTGTTCAACAAAGAAACGAACCAAAAAAAAAACAATACCCCTTGCCTCCCCTTTGGGGGTGGGGAAAAAAAGAAAATACTATATCGAAACAAGAAAAGCACTCGGAGAGTGCAGACCTCCACCAAGACAGATCTGCCCCCCCCCCAAATCACCACCAAAATTTAATCATTTCTTCCTTGTGCCAGTATCAACATTTCCTGAAAATTTCATGAAAATTCATCCATAACTTTTTGAGTTATCTTGCTAACAAAAACACGCACACAAAGCAAAGTGATCACAATACCTCCTGGCGGAGGTAATAAAATACTCACCAAACACATCATGCCAGGCACAACAAACCCCGCCCCTCACATGCATAAAAGTAGTCAAATGTGACCACATGTGAGTCACTGACAAAGAAAAATCCAGTCAAAAACGCTGGTTGGCTGAAGTTTTTAAGATACAGTCTTGGGTCAAAATGTGAAATTCGAGAATTAACGAGAGAATGGGTTTTACTCCAGAGGAATATTTGTCTCAGAACTACCAGATCTACTTCAAAACACTGTCTGCACATGACAATACGTTCACTTCTCAGGTTCTATCTAGTGGAAAATTTATGAATCCATTATATAAATGTACATAAACCAACATAAATTTGTAATAACACTTTATCATATACCTTGAAAACAACAGCTAACCAGCACTTTTGTCATTTGTTTTCCAATTAATCTTATTAAAATACGTAACATTTCATCTCTGAGGCCGATTAGTTCCAAAAAAATTGTAGACTTGTGTTATTTACCGTACTTTCCGGGCTATAAGCCACACCTGATATATGCTGACTATAAGCCACAAGTGTCCACGATGTAACGAGAGATTTACACAGAAAAGAGGGTAACAGAAGCTTATTGTTCATATTTATTTACATACTTTAACTGCTTTATTCCAAACAGTGCCTGTAACAAGGCAGTAAAACTGGCAGTAACACGGCTGGTTAAAAAACCCAGAAAAGTCATTGATCGCTCTCTTCAATCTCCTTCTGCGCATTGAAACCACTGAAGTTGTTTTTCTTCAGTGTCGGAGTTTGAAACAGCCTCAGAAAGGCTCCGTCACACACCTTCTCAGTCTCTCTTCTGTTGTCGCTCTCATTGGCACTTCCGTGCAGCAGCTCTATTTCCTTCGTGGACAAACACATTGATTGCTTTTAACTTAAAAGCTGCATCATATCCATTTCTTCGTGTGTTTCCCATGATGAGGGTTTGTGCATGACACGCAAAATGATTGTTAAGCTTAAAACTTCTCCTCTTCGCATCACCTCTTCCACCTGTCTGTCTCACTTTTGCGCTTCCTGCTAGAGCACCCCCTGGTGGCCGTTAGCCCATATAAATCTATACTTGAGCCACATTGTTGTACAAGCCGCAGGGTTCAAAGCATGAGAAAAAAGTAGTGGCTTATAGTCTGGAAAGTATGGTATATTCCTGACTCACCTGTGATTATTTACACAAAAAAGCAGCAGTTTCTGGTTTCCTATAAAACAGACTAAGGCCAACTCTGAAGCTTTCTGAGCATCTCATTAAACAGTATTTGCGTCTGTGAAGGTGTGACTACCTGTTGGGTAGGTGGTGACCTCCGTGGGGTTGTGTTGGAGGCTTTGGCTGTACTTCTCTATGGCCTTCTTATGCTCTCTCCTTTCTTCACCAGAGCGTTGCCTTCCTTCCTCTTCAGAGTCTTAGCTTTCTTTATGTCTTTATCACTGGGACCTGAGGACAGAAGACAGGAAAGAGGACAAACTTCCATCAGATTGTCTGCTTTGAAGATGAAATAAATCTGCTGTTCTGTTCAGAGGGTCAGAGTCATATCACAGTGAGTTTATGTTTTTGTCTGTGGGGTTTTTTGCAATAAAAGTGTCTGAAAATGTCTTTTTTTTGCCAATTCTTTGGCACCTTTTTTCAGGAAGACTTAACTTTCAAATCTGGCCATCAATTATCATTATTATATGTAATAAATGCTAAAAACTGTGTTATAGCAAAAATATAAAAAGGACATGCATTTTTAATCATATTTATTATGAAAAACAACTCTAAATGTTCATAATGAAACTTTATGAGATTATAGAAATAAACATTCACCTATTTTCCATGTGTTTACACATTTGAGTTTGTCTACATCATTGTGGGTCTATGTTCTTCTTATTTTTCGTTCTTTCTACAGGGTTCCCACAGGTTTCTACAAGTTAAATTTAAGACTTTTTAAGACTACTTAGAACAGGATTTAATGCCCATTTCACAGCCATACTGGCAAATATTCGTGACTCCTAGAATTTAGGAACATGTATTTATTTACTCCAATACCTTGATTCCCACTGTTCAGTCATTTTCTCACTGGGGTCTGCAAAGTTAGCGGTAATTGGTTCCTAATTTCAATATAAATTGTGGGGTTGGAAAGGGTGGAACTGAGTTGACGAAAGTTACTTTCTTTGCAGCTTGGACATTTTCCACACACATTTAAATACAATACAGCCAAAAGTTTATGGTAAAATAACTTAAGACCTACCATATCAAATTTAATACCTTTTAAAGACTTTTTTAAGGTATTAAATGCAGATTTGTAAATTCAAAATTTTTAAGACTCTTCAAGATCCCACTGAAACTCTGTTTCGAGTCATTTTGGTACTGTGTGATAGTCTCTGTTCACTTTCTGTCTAGTTGTAGACAGAGCCCCGCATTTCACTGACAAAAACATCCATTATCTGATTCAAATACAGACACTGCATCTCTGTATGCCCTGGATAGATCTACATGTAGATTTACATATATAGAAATATACATACATTAATAGAATATTTACAGATAAAATACAACTATCAATGAACTACACAAAGCTGCAAAAATATGGTTTGTTTAGTTCAAAATAAGCAGCAAAACAAGGGCAAAAAAACTGCTAAACTTGACAAAAACATGGCAAAACACACTAGTAGAACACTCCACAACAGCACTATCACTATTACATACAATTAATTACAAGAATTTACAGCTAAAACACTGATTAAAGTAATAAAAATCTTCCGTCTCTGTCTTACCACTTGCTTCTTCAGCTGCTTTCTGCTCTGCCCACTTCCACCCCTCCCCCACAGGCAAAGTGGGTCTCTACCATAAAGTGTTATATCTACTGTGTATAGCATTGGAAAACTCAGAATCTCAGCATGAGCCATTTGAATTTTTTGGATAATGCAAACGGTTCAGGAGTTACAGTAATTTGAATGACATAAAGTGCAAAATGTAGCACCTGAGATTCGACTGTCGTAAAAGGGTTAACCGGAATTGTAGCAGTCACATCAGCTGTTACTTATCACGAGAGCGTCTTTACAGAGTCACCAGATGGAGGAGTGCATGTGTAGTATTACTGTAGCGTGGAGGTACCAGTTGGGTTTGTGGCTTTGGTTCCATTCTGCTGTGGTGCAGGTTGCTTTGGTTGGGAAGCAGCAGTTTGTTGGGTTAGTTTCTGTCGGACAGACAGAGGGACAGTAGGGATGGGAGGAAGTTTCTCCCTCCATGACAGCCCATCGGCCTCCGTCAGCGCCTTAGTCATCCTGGACGAAAAAACATAACACATACATGAATATGGAAGTAAATAGAACCAGTCATAACACCACAGCCAAAAGATCAGAATCCTGTCTCTGACTGGGGTGTGTTTTATTTTACTCTAATATTACAGTGATGACAGAAAAAACAGCTGTCCTTAATACTGACATGTGTCTATTATGTTTTCATATTCCAGAGAAAAACTGCAGAAACGCATATTGTTCTTAGGACAGTAAAGCAACAAAACAACTTTAAAATGATACATTATTATACTGTAATAATTATTTTTAATTATTTATCATGATCTATTTATATCTTTAGGATTTATTTTGTTCATATTCTCAGCTAAAACAGCAGTTCTCCATTTCGTCATTTGAATCTGAACCAACATTTTATCACTATAACAATTTTACATGTTTTGCCTCTAGATTTGTACAATGTTCTGCTGTTTTAAAAGTGTCATGTTCTGACCTAAAACAACAGTAAACTAGAAAAGCACTCGGAGAGCGCAGACCTCCGCCAAGGCAGATCAGTGCCCCCCCCCCCCCCCCCCCCCCCCCGATCACCACCAAAATTTAATCATTTGTTCCTTGTCTCAGTATCAACATTGCATGAAATTTTCATCCAAATCCGTCCATAACTTTTTGAGTTATCTTGCAAATGGACAGAGGGACAGACAAACCAACGCCAGCAAAAATATAACCTCCTTGGCAAAAGGTAATAAATAAGCATTGTTGTTTTCAGCTGTTGGATAACAACTGACTTATCGATATCCACTTATATGAAAATGTTTGACTTTACAACGTGTGTCTAAGCTGGAATATATCATCATAAACACATTTAATAAATACATCATTATAAACACATGTAATAAATACATCATTATAAATATGTCAAGTTCTGATAAAGTACCTGGCAATGTGTAAATGCACACCTTATCATTTGGTTTAGTGTCCATGTAGGTACTAATCCAAATGATTTCAGTTAGGTTGAAGATACATAGTGGGAAACCCGGTGTCATAGAATTCTGACCCCATGGAAATCTGACCCCGGGTCACTTTTCTATATAGAACTGTGACCCACGGGTCAATTTTCTAGTATGGAAAAGTGACCCACCCCATGGAATTTTGACCCCTTCTATGAATTTGTACTGTATGTTAATAAAAATGTTCTAATACATTTCATAATAAGCTTAAATATATGTGTATAATTTGAAATTTTCACCAGAAACTACTAAATTAATTAATTAATATAGCCATTGAAGAAACAGGTTTAGAGTTGCAGGACATCACAGACATGAAATCTACCCTAAATTATGAACAAATTGTGAAAAAATAGGTCTTATGTATTTAGGTAGTTGTAAGATGTAATGTCTTGTGACCTAAGTCACTTTTCCGTGCAATAGAATTTTGAACCTTTGCCTATTTCTATGTTTTATTTTGTATTGTAGTAGTAAGATGTAATGTAGGTCACTTTTCCAACAATATCTTAAAATACTCTTTTAATGTGATAAATTTATAATCATCATATTGTAAATACTGTAAATGCATAATTATGCTGCACTGAACACTGTACCAGTGTATATATATTTGTAATATCATATACTTGTACATTTCTGCAATGCATGATTGTTAAGAAATTTTTGTGCTTTTCATTACATGGTTTGTGTTCATATATACACCATAAATAAACTTTTTTTTTTTTTTTTTTTTACAAATTTGGTGATTTATTGGGGGAGAGGTACTTTTCCATAAGGGAGGTCAGAATTCTATAACAGAAAACTGACCCACAGGTCACTTTTTGATGGGGGTCACTTTTCTATCTGACACCTGTGCTAAGTGGCCTGTGGAGTGAAATAAAAAAGAAAAAGAAAAAAGAAGAAGAAATGGACAAACATCTGGTTGAATGCACCATCGATTACCTCACTGACAGACCACAGTACAAGAGACTACACAGCTGTGTCAGAAAACCATCCAGTCATCGTTCATCTTTGGTACCTGTTGGTGCCATCATGAGCAGCTGCTATGTTGCAGTCAATCTGCAGCGCTGTCTTGTAGTCAACATAAGCCAACCTGTAACGCTCCAGAGCTTCATACGCAGCAGCACGACGCAGCAGCGACTTCACATTGAAGGGATACACCTCCAAAGACCTGAGGATGGAATAACATCACACACTCAGCAGTGATACAGCAGAACAGGAAGTCGGACAAAATCTCACAATGAGAAAGATAGAAGAAAGGAAAAGGATTTGAGTATTAAAGACAAATTAAACACTTACTTGTTGCAGTCCTTCACACATTCTGCACAGTTGCCATCCTTCAGGTAACTGGCTGCACGGTTTGAGTACAAAATGCCCAAATCCTCTGGGGACTTTTTACCTGAAGAAGGAAAAAAATAAAAGGTTTACCTATAGATGCAATACGATCTCTGTCCAAGGACAAACAACTGATGGAAAAATGCAGACTAAAGGGTCAGATCACTAGGTCTATGACAGTCGACAGATTTCACTTACAGAAAATGTACTAAGCAACTTTAAAAATGCACATTTTAAAATTTGCTAGAATTGTCATGATATGTACTTCGATGTTCCAAACAGCTTCTCAAACACACAAAATACTGTTGTTCTGCTTTTTCTCAACAACCGATCAATTTATGAAAACTTGTGCTCAAGTGTACAAACTGGGTAAAATGTCTGTAGCAAAAATGCCACGCTTGAGTACAGCCTTGTAAAAATGAATGGTACTGTCAAATTTGTAGAGCCTGGTTCAACAAACCGTTTCCTTGATTCAAAATCTTGTGTGTATGTCTCTCAGAATATGTGCAATAAGAACAATAACTATAATTGGAAATATAGTCCATGAATTAAAAGTAAAGCATTCATGAATTTCATTGTGCGTTTTTAAGTTTACTTAGTGTACATAAACTATCCAGTCTGGATTCTGTAGAATGAGTAGGAGTAGGTTTAGTTGCTTTTAATTTTGACAATCTTATCTTTCTTTGTGGCATTTTCTTTTTTATTTAGCCTTTTAGTCCCATAGCTAAATGGGATTACCTATACCTGTCCACCTAGAAAAAATAAAACAAAAAAAGTACCGTTGCTGCATCCTGTCCTTGGCCACCCAAGGGTTAGTGTATATGTTTTGGTTTTGTATATCATTTCAGAGCTCTGATAAAGCATGGAGACTAAAAAAATGGCTCCAAAGTGTAGTAACAGCTTTCTCCTTTTACTGCAGGGCCAGAACAAGGGGTGACACGGGGACATATTTCATGTTCAATAAGCTCTGTGTTGACAACTAAATAACTTATCTCCATGTTTAGTACATGTATGAATAGGTCTCAGTAAGTACTTTGACATGACACGTTACAATTTACAGAAATAAAATTTTGTGGTAGAAATACTTAAATTACTGCTGTGTGACACAAAATGAACATTATTTTTTTTCACTTTATGCAAATGTAAAAATATTACAACTGAAGTGATACATACAGCTGACAGCAGATCATATTTGACAAATAATTGGATTGTACATAACCCTTCTATATTTTTGTACTGTTGAATAATTAGTTCCTACAAATTCACAGACTTAAAATATCACGTATACAAGCAAGAAAAAAACATTATTATTAAAGTTAATAGTGCATTTACATATTTAGTCCTTTTCAGGTACATAATCAGTTATAGCTTTCTTCTGTAAGTGATACTGAAGTTTTGTAAACAGTTCAAATAAAATAGATTTCCAAAGCTAAAAAATAAGCCTATTTGAGAAATGATACGTGAATTTTTAATTTTTGACACTGATGTTCACTTTTGCTTGATCTGGCCCTGTGGAGACTAGCTCAGCCTGGTAGAACACAGAAATGGTAGGAATTAAAAGCCTGTTTTGAGCGGTTTTGTTACAACAAGGTTTTTTCTATTTTGTAAAGGAGGTATATGCCCACGACAGAAGTACACTGTAAATAAAAACGATCATGATCATAGTTACATGATACTTACTGGACTTCTCCAGCTCTTTGATGGCTTGGCTGTAGAGACCAGTGGCCTCCCCATACTGACCCGTCTTGAAACGATCGTTACCAGCCTGTTTCAGGGCCGTCCACGACTGGGCCTTGCTCTTCTGAGGCATCTTCTCTAATTGGCAGTGAGCTAGAAAGATTTAAAAAAAAAAAAAAAAAACACACAAAAAAACAGGTCGCTACATTTATCAGAAGACATGGACAGCTAGGATATTATCATCCAAATATTCAGACAGAACAATGCTACAACACTGATATATGATGAGACACTAATGCTGATGCATAATACTCAATACTCAACAGGAAAATGAATTTCCTCAGTCTGAAACATAAATTTGGTGACGTACTACCGATGTAAAGCAATGTACCAATGAACCCAAAATTGCTGGATTTCAAAGTGATATTTTTTGATATTTTAAAGTCTTCCTTCAGGGTTTTTGAAACAGTACTAATATGGGGGTTGCAAAAACCCAAAATTAACAATAGCGTTAAAGTTAATTATCTCTTCATGAGCCATATTTTAAGAATCTCTTCAAATTATTAATTTAACCCATAAAGACCAGGTGCTACTTTTGTGGTAGTTCCCAAATAAATTTCTCTCTAGATTTCACCTTTTTTAAGTGATTTATCACCATTTATTATTATTATTATTATTATTATTATTATTATTATTATTATTATTATTATTATTATCCTCTGTATTTTGCATTTTTTTCAGTGAAAATCACATATTTTCCTATATTTAATTCACTGATCATAGATGTTCATTAAAGCTCTGATTAAAGTTGAGGGTTATTATATCAGAAACACTGAAAACTGAATTTTCTCAGCAAATTATATCATTAACTGAACATAAACCCAGTGTCCATCATCCACTCTCATTGATCCAACTCCATGGGTTTTACTGGTGAATAAATGTTGTAGAAGATGATGGTGTTTCCACAGTAACTACGGAGCCTCTGCACGTCCAAATAGGTCATTTCTGATGACCACAAAAAGAGGACAAACTGTATTTTACACCAATTATTTACATGGATTGATAGGATTAATAAATCAACAGATATTAAATAGTTTATATCAGTAGATGATTTTGGTCGCTGGTGGATGTTTGGGTCTTTATAGGTTAAAAAATGTGGCCGGTCAGTTCCTCAGTGAGATACTCAGGTCGTCACTGTTGCCCTTTACTGGTGCAAAAAAATTAAGAATTATAAATAATAATACATCTATGATGATCATACAACCTCATTGTATCATGTAAACATCCAAGAGTAGGTCCACTTCTCCCAGTTTATAGACATTTTAGAACTTTGAAGAGCAGATGTTGCAGATGAATCAAGAACTACTAAATTCCTAAAAGAGACATGTGTTATCCAGTGTTTTTATTTCATTTGGTCCATTTTTTGTGCTTTCACAGTCATTTCATGGATTGGATTTTATATTTGCTCAGTCTATTAGGTAAAATCAGTTTCTGGGCCAGATCAAGTGGACAGTTGGAGGCAGGATTCGAACAGCCGACCCTTCGCTCTACCAACTGAGCCACAGCCACGCCTGTGTGACACAAAGACTCAAAATGAACTACAGCCCGACCAATTAATCAGCCTGCCAAACTATTCACCTCCATCTATGCGCTTCCTGTGCACCTCACAATTTCATTCTGCAGGCACACCTGGGTATTAATACTGTGTATTAATTGTCGCTTATATTTCACATTTTGTCCTGCAGAAATTTTGGTTCAAGTGAATTATCTAGAATTTTTTTATCCAGTTTTCTTAAAAATGTCCTCACAAGAATAACTATATGATTTATTCTGTGATATGATTTCATGGCCTTTTAGGTACCTACAGAAGGTAATGTTTTCATTAGCCTGCTATGCAGAGTACTGTCTTCCTCACACTCTGATCAAATGAGGTAGAGAATTGGATTGAGGCTTCTATTGCCGCGTTTCCACGACGTGTAACCGGCTCAACTCGGCTCGGCTCGACTCGACTCGGGTACCAGGTTCGATTTCTGGAGACCGTTTCCAATACAGGATACTAAAGACTTTACAGTACCTGGACGTCATAGCGATGCTGCGTGTTACTTCCATTTCGTCTGCTCAGACAGTTGCTGATAAACTCGCTCGTTGCGTGTTCTCTCATCAAGCTCAAGCTGAATTTTTACATCTGAACCTCCTCAACAAACCATGGTACAGTTTTGTGGGTTGTCATCATGTGGATTAACCTACCGCTGTATTTACTGTCTACTTCCGCATTTGTTTTTTGTAAAACAGCGGGCCAGAGAGACGACTCTCTGACCAATCAGTGGTCTGCAGTGTTTATACGTCACGTTTTAGTATCTGGTTCCCAGTCCTGGAACCTCAGTGGAGGTGATACCAAAAAAGTAGTACCAGGTACCAGATTCCAGGTCCTTTTTTGTAGTGGAAACACAAAAAGGCTGAGTTGAGTCGAGTCAAGCCAATACCACGTAGTGGAAACGTGGCATATGTATGACTTCATCTGATCTACTGAGTGTTTGAGTTCCCTCCTGAGGATATAAGTGAGTTTTAAGTTCCAGCAGAATGCACAAACTGTAATCTTTTGTTATCAATGTATGATAAAAGAATAACATGAAGGTACTCAATTTAATTATGTGCAGTTACTTCTTCCTTATATTAACTATGTTGTAAATAATAAAGTTGTAATTGGAAACTTATCAGTTTTCTTCAAACAAAATAGTCTGTGATTTTGAGACTATGGTCTGTTTTGATCTGTTACTCAGTGGACAATTTGATCTGTTGCTTTCTTTTGCCCCTAATGAAATTTTAATTATGGCATAATTTTGCTACAACACTAACTGGTGTTATGGAAACACATATTAGTTAAAGCTGTGTAGGACTTTCGTAACCAATTATTCATCAAACCTCTACTCTACATCAAACCGTAACTCTGAGTCATAGCCTAAGTATCACGAATCCGTAAGTCTTTCTGTGATTACGTAGGGCTGATTATCGGCACCGATGTGTCTTTATCGTCATCTGCCTTTTTTTGTTTAATCCGACGGCTGATAAGAGATCAATTTAAAATTGGGTTATTTTGGCTCTGATGCAGCCACACTGCGCTGCTCTGTCTGCAGTCACTACTCTGTCTCCAGCATTGTCCCAACCACAGCACCATCTGATTGGTTACACGCAGAACCACGGCACGGCTAACAGCCAATCAGCAGTGACAGCTATGCATGCACAGTGCTAATGTATACGGTGGAGAGAAAAAGTTTTGCGAGTGAAGAAACTCTGGAGAGCACATATATGTTTCAAAGGTAAGTTACGGCAGCAGACTCTCTTAAAATTGTTATAAACATCGCAGTCCTGTACAACTCACAATTACTAGTAATGTTACTGTTAGGGCCGCAGAGCAGTGGAGGGGGTCCAGTGGATACAGGTTAGAAGTTGTGAAAATTTTGTGTAAAAAATCTAGAGAAGCAGGAGTCAGATGTTGAAAGCATGTTAGGTTTCAGTTTCACTTCACAGCAGCATTAGTTATGAACCACACGGACCCCACCCCCAGATATATAACTGCTGCCCCTAAGGGTGTATTCACACCTGCCTTGTTTGGTCCGTTTAAAACGGACCAGAGTTCGTTTGCTCCCTTGGTTCAGACCTTTTGGGCTGGTGTGAATAAAAAGCACCGAACTCTGTTACGGACTAAACAAGCGAACCGAGACCCAGTTGAAGAGGTGGTCTTGGCACGGTTCCATACGAACCCTGGTGCAGTTCATTTGAGGTGTGAAAACAGCCTGGACCCGATCCGACACAGTTGTATTTTTGTACCTAACGAGCTCCCGTCGTGTGTCGAGCATTATGGAAAACAGAGTTTTACCAGAGACCAGAGAACCGCTCAGAGTGAAGATAGGCTACGGAGCTGAAAATGAGCCGTGTTCAAACTTGGAGCTCGGAAGAGACACGCTGCCTTTTGGACATCTGGGCAGATGTACATATAACACAGCTGCTAGAAAGGACACATAAAAACTCCGACGTTTTCAGCTTGTTCAGCGAGAGAATGATTAGGATGACAGTTAGATTTGTCTGTTGTGCTTGAAAAGAAAAAATAGTAAACGACTTCATCACCCCCACAAACTTTACCTGCGTTAAGGAATTCTGTACCTGGCTAAACTTAACGGTGATAAAGGATAGATACACATAGGTAAGCAGTACGGAGAACTAATGCTTTTTGGTAACAGTCTTTTCATATACTAGCAGAATTCCAACTTCATACCTGTTACATCTTGTGTGAATAAGACCAACAGTCGCAACATGATGTACACACATGAGCGCTGTCCTCCTTAGCTGTCTTGCCTTGTGTCTTCGTCATTGAGAAATGAAATGTACAATATTGTAAACCTGACGTTGCATCAAACACTTTTGCTGCTCAAACACTTGTGCAAACATCTGCATCTGTAAAAACCATATCGCTATAACAATAACAGCTACATTTCCATGATTCTGTCCTTTCACTTTGGACTGAGCGCTTTAATCGACACTACTCATTTCTGTCCAATGGATGAACGACCTCAGCACACGTGGTTTTGTTTACAGATTTTGGTCCACTTACAAAAATGTACAGTGTGAATGCGAACCGCACCAAATTAAAAAAAAAAAAAAAAAAAAAATTTGGTCCGGACCAAAGCAAGTGAACTATTGGACTTTCCTGGTGTGAATACACCCTAAGTTTCGCTTACAGTGTTCGGTAGTTGGAGTGCACACCCCCACCCTTCACCGGTCTCCTTCACGGTACAGAAAACGTTATCGAAAATGTATCGAACTGAAGACCCCTGTACCAGACCTAAATTTTTCTGTGCTGTTACACCCCTAATGAACACAAATATGTTGTGACACAGGGACAGCAGTTTGTCACTTTGTTCAGTAGTCAGAATAAAAGACTTTGCTGGATCTAAAACACTACAAATATGCAAATAAACTTTTGTTTAACATACCTATTACAACTGAAATGATGTCTACAGCTAATAGCAGAGCATATTTTGCAAAAATAATTTGATTGTACATAACCTTTTTTGTACTGTAGAATAATTAGTTACTACAGATTCACAGACTTAAATTACCACTTATACAAGCAAGAAAAAATTATTTTTATTGAAGTTAATTTACATATTTAGTCCTTTTCAGGTGCATAATCAGTTATATCTTTTTTTCTACAAGTGATACTGAAATTTTGTAAACAGTTCCATAAAACAGAGTTCTTGCGCTACAAAATATTAGCCTATTTGAGAAATGATAGGTACAACTTCAATTTTTGACACTGACGTTCACTTTCGCTTGATCTGGCCCCTCTGTGTCCACTACAATAAAGTGAAAAATCTAGAATCACCTGTCATTTTCTATTGTCCTGATACTTTAGGGTTATATTTGAACTTAGTTTATTTCATCAGAGCCAGTGCATGTGAATGAACAATACATAAAATACGTCAGACTTGGCACCATAAATTACACAAGTATATAACATAGCTACAAATACTATTCACGTCACAGAATCTGATGAGTCACAGATTATGGTGTAACTCATGGCTTTTGTCTGAGATTAACTCTACTAACTGTGTTGATCCCACAAAATATATAACATAACAAGGTACACAAATACGGCTCCAGTTGAACCGAATACTATACAATATACCGTAGGCTATTATAGATGCAAATCTAGTTCTAGTTAAAAAAAAAAAAAAAAAAAACATTTGACAAAGTCTTGAAACTCACGCTTAACTTAACATTAATTAAGAGGCACATTTAAACAGTGTCTTCAGGTATTACTTTTGATAGTGGATATCAGAAACGTGATTCCTTAACAGCCAAAAATATGAAAAAAAAACATAGAAAGAAACGACCAAGTGGAAAACAACGTTAAATATTTGTGTTTTGGTTAAAATTCGTGGCTTTAATACTTCCTACACCCATAGTTTACTGAAAACAATAACATAAATCTCTTCCTTTTGATAAATCACGTAATGACTGTTTCAAAGTCTGAGTCAAACATTAACAGCATTGAGAAGTTGTGTTTTTGGTTTCAATTATGTTGAGCTAGCTATCCGGGTTAGCTCACTAGCTAAGAGTGCTAACATGACCAGCATTCATATGGTGGATTTAAGCTAGCTAGCTTGGCATGCTAACACGATGTAACAGCTGATAATGCTAATATATGAAACTCCCACTTCTTACCGGCTGCTGAATGTGAGATAACAGTGATGAGCTCCTCTTCTGACCGAACACCAGTACCTAGAACTACCTGAACATGGACACAATGCTATGTTTTTAACATTGACATTACTTAGCTACTTTCTGCGTATCACGCGGCTAACTTCTGTCCGCGTGCGGGGTTTGGTGGAGGCTGAGGGAGGGAGGTAAGGAACTTGCCGGTCGGCTCTGGTGACTTCTGTGCATTCGGGGGGGGGGGGGGGGGCCGGACTTGAGCCTGTATCGCTTTCGTTTCCTAACTACGGTGCATTTAAATGCTCTTGAAATTGTCGGAATTTTGGCAATCCCAGGGGGAAGTCAAGAAAAACACATGAAAACTCATCTATCACCTCTGAATTCCTCCAAAACTGATAGTGAACAATGTACTGAAAACAAAGCAAACTAAAACACTCAAATGGCTAGTTTTTTTTAATATATATAATTATTTATTTATTGCTTTTTATAATTTTCCATTGACATGCACATCTTAGGCACATACAGATATTCAAATAAACATTGTACATTCATTTATATTTACATGTGTACTGTAGGCTCATCTTCTCAAGTCTGCATCGCTAATAAAAGCCTAGGAGTTCTATTTGACCCAGATCTATCCATTAAAGCGCATATTAACCAAGCCTGCAGAACAGCTTTCTTTCACCTGCGTAACATAGCCAAAATTAGAAATATTCTGTCTACAAATTATTATTACTAGACATCATATATGACTGGGAGGCTGGTTCTGTACATGTCATAAAGTTTAATGCATTTAGTTTCACAGTAAAAGGTCTCAGCTTTTATGATTTGACAACCACTGTGCGGCTTTTCTTGATATCTCTGAACACTGAGCAGTCGAAGTCAGCCACTAGAGTCTTCTTTCCAGCTTTGTATGGAGTAAGGGGAAACGTGACCCGGATTCTGTGATTCGGCTGCAGATTTGGAAGTCTGTGGACATTAGAAAAAAAGGCTCATAAATTATTGAAAAACAAATATTCCTCATGTTCTTCGCTTGCTTCCTAATGCATTTATTTAACCTTTATTTAACCAGGTAAGTTGAGAAATGATTCTCATTTTCAATAACAACCTGGTCAAGAGGCAGCATACATACAGAATGAACAACAGAACAGATGACATGGACAACAAACACACAAACAAACAACAGTGACCAACAGAACAGATTACATGTACAACAAACAAACAAACAATCAAACAGAATGAATGACAGAACAGATGACATGTACAACAAACAAACAACGAACAACAGAGCAGATGACATACAACAAACAAACAAACAACAGAACAGATGACATACAAACAACAAACAACAGAACAGATGACATGTGCAACAAACAAACAACAGAACAGATGGCGTACAACAAACAAACAAAACAATGAACAACAGAACAGATGACAGGTACAACAACAAACAAATAAACAAAAAACAGAATGAATAACAGAACAGATAACACATATAACAGACAAACAAACAACAGAAGGCATAAAGTTTGTAGATATGTAACAATTATACTACAGCACACACTCACTGGACTTCAGAAGGGACTTTGAGCAGTCCACTTCCAGACAGAGTCAAGGTGCACTTCGTCAGTGTCTCGCGGACCGGGTTTTCAAAAGACACTTCAACATATCCTTCCTGATGCAGCATCAAACTGGAGGAAAACTGGAAAACACACAGTTATTCAAATAAAGTCAAACTACAGACAGTATATTTAAGACAGACAGATAGATAGAGAGAGAGAGAGAGAGAGAGAGAGAGAGAGAGAGAGAGAGAAAGAGAGAGAGAGAGAGAGACAGACAGACAGACAGACAGAGACAGACAGACAGACAGACAGACAGACAGACAGACAGACAGACAGACAGACAGATAGATAGATAGATAGATAGATAGATAGATAGATAGATAGATAGATAGATAGATAGATAGATAGATAGATAGATAGATATTTCTGTGCAGTCAGTAAAAAGTGACTGAAATAATGTCAAACTAATGTGGCTGTTTACAGTTTAACCTCCTGAGAGCCAGGAATGTAAAAGTTTGGGCTTTTTATTATTATTTTTTTTTTTTTTACATTAAATAATTGCCTTGATTGGAAACAATATGATGCAACAGTTTTTTCATATACATTTTTTCATGGAATGTCATTTACTGTGGACAGTGTTTGTTTGTTTTTTGTGTGTGTGTGTTTTTTTTTGGTAAAACTGTGAAACTCTTTTCCCCTACAGACGATAAAAATGCATTGCTGGGTCTCGGGAGGTTAGTAAGATTTAATATTGCTGTTGTTTTGTGGTTGATTCATTTTTATTAATGTGACTGAAACCTGTGGCAAAATGTACATCTAACACATGCAGGACTGAACATGTTATTCTCACATAACATTACCATATTGATCTGAAACGGTAATAAAAGCTGGATATGGCAGGTATAAGTAACCCAGAGGAGCAAAACAACACAGAAAAAACGACACAAACAGATTTGATTGGCTAATGCAGGGGTGTCAAACATGTGGGCAGGATGAATTTGTGAAATCCAAACATTACACTGAAGATATTAACAAGATATTAACAATGGATGTCATAAATCATTTTAGTTCAGGGGTCTATGACAGACCAATATGATCTCAGGTAGATCGAACCAGTAAAATGCTACCATAATAACCTATAAATAATCCCAACACCAAATGTTTCTCATTGTTTTAGTGTAAAAAAGTAATGACATGAAAATGTTTACATTTACAAACTAACCTTTCATTAAAAATGTGAATAACCTGAACAATCATGAATAACATGAAGTGTCTAAAGGGACCTAAGTACAATTTTAATAACATTCTCCCTGTTAAGAATATATTCTATATAAACAAAAATCTGAGGCATAATACTGGTAAAATCGCATTTAATTTTCTTAAGAAATTTCAGGTTGTGCATGCTATTTACATTTTTAAAGGATAGTTTGTTGATGTAAACATTTTCATCATGTAATTTACATTTTTTTTACTGTTATTATTTTACTGGGCCGGACCATTTGAGATCATATTGGGCTGAATGTGGAACCTGAACTGAAATGACTTTGACACCCCTGGGCTAATGGATAGATGTATGTTTCTGCTGCAGACAGAAGTGCAACGTCTGCACATAGAGTAAAATGAGTTAGTTTGGTTAGTTTAGTTTAAGTTTGTGATACAGATGGTGACCAGACAGGAACATCCAGGGGATCGTAGACTGTTCTGTTGACCATCTAGTGTACAACCAAGCTGATATAGTTGGGAAATGTACAACGGCATATTAGGACCACATAAGAAAATAAAAGCACTTGTCACAATGAGAATAAAGCTGTAAAATATTGAGATAAAACCCGTAATTTTATGAGAATAAAGTTGTAATATTATGAGAACAATGTCATCATATTTGGAGAATAAAGCCATAATATTACAAGAATAACATTGTAATTTAAAAAGGGGTGGGAAAAATATCATAAATTACGAGAATAAAGTCGTACTCACTCATCGCATAATGGAGAACTTGGAACATTTTGTGAGGTTATACTTTCATTTGGGGTTTACGCACGGCCAAATACTGAGCCTATTGAGGACTTGCAGCTGACGTCACTGGTCATGTGATTGTTGTTTACACTGCCATATTGGTAGGCACGCTATCTGGATCCAGAAACTCAGAACTGTTGCTTTTTAGCGTGTTTTTCTTTGGACTCGTGTTTGCGTGTTTTGTTATTTGTGAGTATGTCTGCTTGTGATAAAGGCACCATAGATGAGTTTCAGTGTTTACTAACAACAGTGATGTGCGCGTAACTCGGAGGCAAAAACACGAGTACCAGCTACCAGCCGGCTCACATCAGCCGTACACCTCCAGGCTCTGCCCCAGAACGCGTGAACGAGCCAATATGTTAGCTCTAAAACGGTCCATTAACTGTCTCTGTCCAAAAGTCAATCCCATCTTTTCTTTCATGGCAGCATAATTCGAGTTGACCGTATCGGGAAGGCTGTCCCATAGTAGAAAAGCAGATTTGCACAGACAGGTGGGGAGAATTCTCACCAGCTACCCGCTGAACTCACCGGTGTCACCCACTGTAGCTCCGACTGCCACTTCCAGTTGCTTCACCCAGCTGAGGAAACTCAAAGGGAGCAGGTAGATCCACAATCACTTGGTCTCTATAGGGTGATAGGCCAGGGGAAGCCCTCCTGGTAGGTTTAAAAAGGTCTTCATCACCGTACCACATGATGACAATTCTTTTTTTTCACGTCGCTAAGCGCCACAGGCACGCAGGCTAACTATACTGAGAAGCTACGCTAACCGCGGTAATAACTATAAACAGCGGTCGGCAGAGCAGAACCACCGCTGCCACCAATGGAACCGAGTGGTCTTTCTGCCTAACTTATAACTGGTGAAAGAATAAACGGCACACAGGAGTTAGGCAGGTCCATCGTTTAACACGTTGTACAATCCAAGGAAAGCTTGCCTACCAATATGGCGGCGTAAACAGAAAACCACGTGATCATGTGACGTTTGTGCAAAACCTCAATTAGCCCACCATCAACAAATTAGCATTAGTCTAAGGACAATGAAGCGAGTTTGCACACGCTTGGATTTGTTTCGTCGTAAAAACCAAACGGATTTGGAGTATTTAAAATTTCTAAATTATAACTTTTTTATCGCACTATTGCAATTTATTTTCAAAATATGATGTTAATCTCATAAAAGTACGACATTTTCATTAAAGTATGAGGTTTTTTTTTTTTTTAACTACAACTTTGTTCTCATAATATTATGGCTTTATTCTCAAACTATTACGACTCTATTCTCATAGTGACAAGTGATTTTATTTTTCCTATGTGGCCCTAATATGTAAGAATGTCTCCTAGGGGACCAAGGACCAGATTATTACTGCCATCCAAAGCCACTTATACTATCATTTAGTGACGCCTGCAGTGAAAACTGTGAAAACTGTAAAAACTGTGACAGATCCCTGGAGTTGAGGTTCTACTGACGGTGACTTTGAGTGGAGGGTCCTTTAACACCACGTCACTCTCAGCCAAGAATGTTTCATCTGGGTTGTTTTTGTCTGAGACGAAGGCTGAAATCTTCATATTGTCATAATCTAGCATTGGTTTCCAGTAGTCTGAGAACTTCACCACGATAGGGATGGACAGATCTGCAGCAGGAATGAACACAAACACAGACAGACATTAACATCAATGGAGCACTTTAGTTGGTAGATTCAGCAACTTTTCCTTCTTATGACAGCGTATTAGGGCCACATAGGAAAAATAAAAACACTTGTCACTACAAGAATAAAGTCATAATACTTCAAGAATAAAGCCATAATATTACGAGAATAAAGTCATAGTTTAAAAAAACTCACAATTTAACGAAAATAATGTACTTTTATGAGATTAAAGTCGTAATATTTTGAAAATAAATTCGTAATAGTGATATTTATATTCGTCGCCATGTTTATGGAATGACTTCTTGTGACACCTTGTGATAATAAATAAACAAATCATTGCATTTGTGATTTAATGGAAAAACCGACATCACACACTTCTGTTTTGTCGACATTTAGTAAATATCGGTAAAGTTCTGTGCATGTGTCTAATGGAAAAGTGACTAGTGATGATTCATGTGATCAGTGTTTTCAGTAAGTTTATCTTCCACTCCCTGCTCTTCCTCAGCTCACACTCTTTTATCCATAAGCACTGACAACAGCCAAAGTGGCCAAAATCCAAATGTTGAGATTTCAAAAAGGCTTTATAAACAGTTCTTGATTATGTCAATCATACGACAGCTTATTAGGGCCAAATAGGAAAAATAAGAACACTTGTCACTACGAGAATAAAGTCGTAATATTTCAAGAATCAAGCCATAATATTAGGAAAATAAAGTCGTCATTTAATATATGTATATATATATATATATATATATATATATATATATATATATATATATATATATATGTGTGTATACACGAAAAAAATGTTGCACTTTTAAGAGTTTAAAGTTCCAATATTTTGAAAATAAATTCACAATCCTGTGATAAAAAGTCATCATTTAGAAATTGTGAACCTTAAGTAAGTTAAGTAATTTGCTCCAAATCTGTTAAATTCTTACGATGAATTGAATATTGTTTCTTTTTGGACCATTTTGATTGTTTGTGTCGACTGAAAATTACAAATGTTCTGGTTGTAAATGTTCCTGTTTTACTGTGACTTGTTGTCGTCTTCTAAGTGGACCGTAAGGTTAAAAACCAAACTGAAGAAAATGAAGAGAAAAACTCAACTAACAAACCACTAAATCAATAACTAATCTCAGTAACTGGTCCAGAGTGTTTCTTGTGGGCCACTTTAGCTGGTCCCCAAGATAAAGGAGGATGGTTGGAAATGTGACATAAAAACAAATTAGAATTGACAGCCTATAGTTCCTTTGAAGTTCTAAACATATTTAGGCTGTTTTTATTCTCATACTTTTTGTCTCTAACACAATGTTATTCCTCTGTCCTACATTGTTCATTACAATTGCGTGAGCATTTACAATTATGCAAATTGGGTGATGATGTCATTTAGCTTGTAGTGACTTTTAGAACAAACAATAGACAGATTTTGTTCATTTTGTTGATTATGTTGGGCATTTTGTAATTTCCTTTATTTATTTTTGTTCATTTTGTTTATTTTTCTCTGTTCATATTTGTCTCTAACACAGTGTTATTCCTCTGTTGTACATCGTTTATCACAATTACATGAACATTTACAGTTATGGATGTCATTTAGGTGTAGATGTTCTAATGACTTTTAGGACAAACAATAGATACTTTAAATACTGAGGAGTTGGAAACACTGGAGGAATCATGTTTCCTTGTTTTGTATCAAAGCTCAAAGACAATTCTACGTTGAAATATGTGTTATATTAGATATTTCAGGGTTGATTGTCTTCAGTGACACATAGTGAATTTGACCATGAGTGAACTGTTCTCAATAACGCCTTCATTTACACCAGAAACACTAATGACAAACGTTTCCTCATTGGAGCCAGCGTGTGTTTTGCCTGTTCTGGGCTTTTATTCAAGGGCATATTAACTCTAATCCAATTGGACCAAAGTTTATTCTGGGTGGCACCTGCTATTAAACTGAAAATAAAGAAGAGGAAAGAAGAGTCTGATCTGAAAAAAAAAAAAAGTCTGCCTAACATGGCAATCAGTGAATGACAGATAAAAAACATGGGTCCTGTAGTCCAACGGCATATTCAAAGACCAAAATTAACATTCACTTGACCTTTTAAGGTCACTCAAGGTCTAAGGTCAAGGCAGGCAGAAACCTGAAAGTAGAAAATAAATATTTGGTGCACTGAATCTCATAACTATAGTAGTTGTTTGTTGTTGTTTTTTTTAAATTAACCTTTATTTAACCAGGAAAAAACTTGTTGCCTCCGCCAAGGAGGTTATGTTTTTGCCAGGGTTTGTTTGTTTGTCTGTCTGTTTGTTTTTTGTTTGTTTGTTTGTTTGTTTGTCTGTCCGTTAGTGTGCAACATAACTCAAAAAGTTATGGACAGATTTGGATGAAATTTTCAGGGTTTGTTGGAAATGGGATAAGGAAGAAATTATTAAATTTTGGTGGTGATCGGGGGTGGGGGGGCCCACAGTGGGGGGGGCCCACTGATTGTTAGTGTGCAACATAACTCAAAAAGTTATGGACAGATTTGGATGAAATTTTCAGGGTTTGTTGGAAATGGGATAAGGAAGAAATGATTAAATTTTGGTGGTGATCGGGGGTGGGGGGGCACTGATCGTTAGTGTGCAACATAACTCAAAAAGTTATGGACAGATTTGGATGAAATTTTCAGGGTTTATTGGAAGTGGGATAAGGAAGAAATGATTAAATTTTGGTGGTGATCGGGGGTGGGGGGGGCCCACGGGGGGGGGCCACTGATCAGCCTTGGTGGAGGTCTGCGCTCTCCAAGTGCTTCTAGTTGTGATTGAAAATCTCTTTTGCTGTCACATCTCTACCGGCTTTGCTCTGCTCTCTCTCTCTCTCTCTCTCTCTCTCTCTCTCTCTCATCTCCTCTTCCCTCTGACCTTTCCCCTAATTACTCAACTCTGTTCACCTGTTGTTCCCAGCTGCCGACATTAGGCCTGGGCCTATTTAACCTCTCCCTCTACATGTGTATGTCGCCAGATTGTTAACCCAGTGTTACTATCCAGCGTACCCAGTCTGAATCTCCGTTCCTGAACCTGTTCTGCCTCGACCTGACCCGCCTGTCTGGAATCCTGAACCCTGCTCATCCAACTACGCCTGCCTGTCCTCAGCCCTCAGTACCGACCCGCCTTCGTTCAACCAAGCCTGTTCGTCTCAGCCCCGGACACCGACCCTCCTTCTGACCACCGACCACGGCTCAGCCTGCCCCCATTGGACTCGTCTGGATTTCCCGGTTCTCAACCCCTGCCTACCCTGACCAGCCGATCGTCTCTCCCTTGTCTGAATCTTGTTTGCTTATAAATAAATTAGCCAAAAGACTTAACCCTGTGGTGCTGCGTTTGGGTTCTCTGTGTGCTTGTGTCATTTGCATAAAAGGATGAACATTTGATTAAGCAGGTGAAACACTTCAGTCACTTTAACTCTCAAATAAAAAGTTTTTGGTCATAACGTAAGACTTTAAACAGTAATTACAGGAAGTTTCACTCAAATCAGGTCTGCTGAGAGACTGAGTTCTTTTAAGTCAAGGTTAAAGACTCACCTGTTCACTGCTGCCTTTGACTAAAAGGCTTTTGACTTTTTAAACTTTATATTCTCTTTGAAATTCTGCACAGCAACTCTTTAATATGTGTATTTTTATTTTATTCTATTTTTTTTTTTTATTTTGTGTTGTATTACTCGCTGTTTTTAATCACCTTTTACATGTTTCTTTTATGTTTTAAATGTGTTTCTTTGTGTTTCTTTTTGTTTCTTTTATTTCAATGTCCTGTGTGAAGCACCTTGAATTGCCTTGTTGCTGAAATGTGCTATACAAATAAACTTGCCTTGCCTTGCCTTAAATATAATGATGTGATACATTTCTTATCCGATAGGCCAAAAGTCAACATTACCCATTTGTGGGTGAATTCTCAGATTTGCTTTGATGTTTTTCAGCTGTAGCACAAAAACCAACTGAGGTCAAATGTTAAATTCAGTGTAACCTCAGGTAATACATCTAAACTTCTAGTAACTGAGAGAACTACATGTACAGATTATGAAGGGAGAAGAGTGAACACATCTGTTTGATCTTAGAAATCATGTCTTGTTAAACGGCATTATTTCATAAAATTTTTAATGCATCATGAATCCTGCATATACATAATTAAGTCTTCTGTTGATCTCTTGTACTTTACTCATTTCACTTCACATGTCACACATATAAAAAGAACTTGACATAAAGCCTATACTTATCTTTAACATAACACCATAAATGTTTTGGGTTTTTTTGTCCTTTCCTTTTTTCTTTTATTTTGTTAAATGAATCTGCCTGAGTTTCCTGTGAAATGGATGTGTTTGAATATTGACCTGTTCCTGGTAGCAGTGTTGCGTCCTTCACCTCAGACTGGATGATATCCCCTGGTTTCCCATTGTACAACATGGCACAGACTCTTACTTCGATGGACAGGGACATGGAGGTTGTGGCGTCACTGTGAATCATCAGGTTCTCCCTCACATCCCCCCCGTTCACAGGCTTAGACACCTACAGCACCACAACATGTCACAAGACACACAGTAAGAACACACAATAGAACACACACTGTCAGACACAGAGATTCAAAAACACATACATACAGGAATTATGAAAAAAAGTATCTAGACTTTTTTTAGACTGATTTTATTACTCAAAATTAGACTAAAGTTGAATTGAAGACATTTAAGTCCACATATGTGGACACCATGCAACAAAAGGGGTAAAAATGTTAAAATCAATGAATAGCCTAAATAGAAAAAAATGCAGCATTATTAGAGTTTAATGTCTTCATCGGATGTACAAACACATACAAGAGAGAAAAACTGATTTGATATGTTTAGAGGGAGAATCCTCCTGGTGGTCTGAATACCTGATGCATCAGAGGAGTCCAGTAGCATAGAGCTGTGATGATGACACCTGCTGGTTTGGTTTGAATTGTTGAAAGATCATTGCTTTACACACAAAGATATTAACATTTATGAGACATATAAAGATACCTGAATGAGGATTTTAGACTTTTATTTGTTGTATATTTATGTAAGCCCTTTGATGCATGGCATCCACATGCATAGACAGTTGTTTTTCAGGGTGTACAGGCTATATTTTTCATCAAATTTCATTTCAGATATTTGGTCAACACACTTTCCTCTACACACTAATATTTTTTTCACCTGGCTCAGCCTTCTTGCATAGAAGATACTTTTTTTTACAGATGTTCCTGGAGCATTCAGCACATGGCCATCACTGGCACCTCTCTGAACTTTGAGAGATCACGGAGCAGTCCAAGTTCTAAAACTAAGATCATACTTTTTTCCCCATTGTATTGCTTAGTTTCTATAGCGACTGCCCCCACGTGGTTTGGAGAATATTGCCTTTATAACCTTTTGGAAAGTGAGTTTAAACTATGTGTCCATAAATGTGGATGCCATGCATGAAAGTGTTAAAATAAATAAAAAGATTCAGAAGAAAAAGTCTCCAGCTCAGAATGTGATGAGTCCACTTCAGTAGACATCAGAATTTGTCTGTGTTCCATTAAGGTAGAGTTTGGTCCTGTCCACACTGACTACAGCACAGGTCTTAAACAAGTGGCCCGCGGGCCAAAAACGGCCCTCCAAAGGTTCCACTCTGGCTCATAGCATGAATTTGCAAAGTGCAAAAGTTAGACTGATATTAACAATCACAGATGTTCAGGTTCCACATGCAGACCAATAAAGGATAAGTTCAAGCACATTATTGTTAAAATTTCACCTATTTTTCTGAGGACATTTTTGTTTTGTTTTTTCAAGTATTTACATCTTTTTTGTTTGGAAAGTTTGTAAAGGTAAACATTTTCCTCCATTTAATATTTTTTATTACAATGAAACAGAGAGAAAAACTTGGAGCTGTCATTACTGATAGGTTTTATATTATTCTAATGGTTCGGCCCACTGGAGATCAAATTGGGCTGAATGTGGCCCCTGAAATAAAATAAGTTTGACATCCCTGGACTACAGTCACTCCACAATGAACAGTTCACTGTGAGTCAAGTTTTACACTCACCTTATTAAAACTCAACACAAGTTAAAACTATTTTTTTCTCTTTTTTGGCACATCAAGGCTTCGTTCAGACTGCAGGCAAATGTGGGCCAAATCCATTTTTTTGCCCATATGTGACCTGTATCTGATCTGTTAAAGACAGTTTGAACAGCACAAATCCAATTAGTTAAAATCCAACTCAGGCCACTTTCATATGTGGTCCTAAATCCAGTATCTGATATCTTGCAATGCGACTTCTGTCTGAACAGCCAGGTCGCATTTATCCGACCTTTGCATCATGGAAATGCGACAAACGTCACAGTTCTGCGTCCCAGGAAGAGGAGGGAAAAACATATTTACTTCTGTAAACACAGCGCATGCCTGCATGGTCACATATTACATCAGGACCTCTTTTGCGCATGCGGGTCACTTGAGGATAGCATTCAGATCATACTCAAACCTGATAGAAGTCACCTTTAATGTGTAATATGAACAAGCACAGAAAAATATCAGATTTCACCAAAAAATCCTAATTGTGCATTAAGACCTGCTGTCTGAACTTAGCCTTACTCATTTGTTAAGAGTTTACTGTCTTTTATCATTTCTGTCAGGTAAATGTTGGTGTCAATTCAAGATTAATTTAGTCAGCTCATAATTTAGTAGATTATAAATGTCTCTACATGACTCGATAGGCCCAATCCCAATTCACACCTTGGCCCCACCCCTTACCCCTACCCCTTCAAATGGAGTTGCAAGGGGTAGGGGTTGAAATATTCCACTATGAAATGAGACAACCCTTCGAGACCTGTTTCATCATCAGCAGTCATCGATGCCGCTATAAACAGATGCAACAACTATGTTTCCAGAAGAATTCACCATGCCATCAGCAGCTGTAACTGTCTCTGGCTTTGGGCATCTTTTTGTGGTTATCAACAGCAAACCGCAGAAATGACATAAATATCTATAACACATTGAAACGACATTAAATGGTCGATCAAATGATTAAGTTGTTTACGAAGAAAATACATACATTTGTGTTTCTTTTATCACACTGCTACACTTTTGGCTGTGTTTACCTCCATCTTGCTGATGATTCAAACTGAATTATGGGAGATTTCTCATATCCCTCCATTTGTAGTGTGGTCCTGAAAACTCTCCATTTTGAGGGCCAAACAGCCCTCCCCCTTAACCCTTCCCCTCAGATTCATTGAGAATCAGTACACCCCTACCACTTCATGTGAAGGTGTAAAATGGAGGTTAGGGGTAAGGGGTAGGGCCAAGGGGTGAACTGGGATTCGGCTGATATGTCAGTAGGTGATAGAGCACACACCTGATCATTGCGAATAATTAACAGAACTTTTGTGTGAAGAAAATGTCCATAAAGGATACACCTCTGTGTCCTCAGTCACAGCTGTGCTGAAAGGTAAAGATGGTTTTTATTTGTGTGTATTACTACAAGGTAAAAACTATTTTTGGTCTTTTTGAACAAATTTTATAATTTGCCAGAAGCTTTGTATGTGCCAGAGACGCAACCTCAAAGTTTTATCTATGAGCCCATTTACATCCACACTAATACTCTGATCATTATCAAATTATTATTGATGATGTCTAATCTGATCTGTTTTATCATATAACAGCAGTAATCTGATTAGAATAAATCAGATTAACACACCTGGATTTGTCCTCATTACTCCTATGTCTTACTGCATGAATACAGGTTAACCTGATTTATTTAGTTCTGCTACATCTGAACATGTGGAAAAACTATTAAAATCAAGGTTGTAGTCAAACATGAGACAAAGGCAATAACAGGAAGTTTGATTCAACCATCACTATGTACGTGTGAACACCGAAAGAAATCTGATTATAGACTGACAGGGTTTGTGATTCGCATTTCTGAAGTACATGACAACATGTCAGATCTGATTATTACAATTATGTGTTTAATAACAGTTATCAGACGTTAATGGTCATGTAAACAGACTCACTCACCTGTGGACACTATTGTCCACTGTAACAATAACCTCACCATACCCTATAACGTGCAATATCTAATTTTTACAGCCTTCTATATTATTTTATCCTTTCACTCTATTTATCCTACAGTATTTAAATTCCCATGTCATTTGCATTTTTCCAATTCCATTTGCCCTGCTGTCAAAATATTTGCACTACTAAATTCTATATATCTTTTTTTTTTTTTACAAATATTCCTAGTAGTATCTTTTGTTTTTCCTCATGTAAATAAGTGTGCCTTCTACTGTCTTTTGTTGTGCCTTGTAATTTCTTGCACTAAGTTGGAGAGCTCTACCTCAATTTCATTGTACTTGTACGACAATAAAGAGATTCTGATTCTGTCCAACTTTCCACTTATGTTCTCTACTTTGTCAGAGCCCCTCCTTGACACACACTGACACACCCCAGAGCCATAGAGAGAGAGAGAGAGAGAGAGAGAGAGAGAGAGAGAGTTGTGACACACTTTGTCGTTGCCGCTACAGTGATCACATGGTTCATGTAAGCCTCAATAGTTCCAAACAAACCACACACTGTCATGTTCTTCTATAGGACAGACAGCAGCGAGTGCATTATTGCAGGTAAATATCAAAATAAACCACACACAAGTATATTTCCAACCGTTGTTACACTACTGTAGGTATGCTTGTGTCTGCATTTATTACTTTGAAAAGTTTTAAATTTGAGTTATCCATCTAACTTCATAACTACAGCAAGTAGGTTTACGAAATGAGCACAGGACAAATAAAACTATTTACAGGTATCACATGCCATTATGAAACATTAATAAATTACAAATAGAATAAAATAACTGTCAAAGTGGACCGATATTTCTACCCACACTAAATGACACTAATTAGCATGTGACCTTAGCTGACAAACTTAACCAAATACCACCAGGTTCAGCAAAACAACTAAAATAAAACCCACTGATAACCACATTTGTACTAACATTACCGTGTCTTAAAAACTCCATAATTTGTAGTTATAGAGTGGTTAAAGCTCAACAGCTGGTGCAGTCAAGCTAGCTAACTATCAGGATACAGCTGAAAATCGAACATAACGGTTATATAAGATGTAAATTTATATAAACGCCAACACATACCAAAGAAAACAGAATTTACAACATAAATGTCCGCTAATTCAGGAAATACATTTGATAATTTGAAAGATGAAGATATCTTATTAATTTACCGCTGGAGTTGTTAGATCAGCAGCAACAGAAATGAATGTGTTCAATGTTTGGAACTATTGGCACCTCCAAAACCCGGAAGTAGGTCCATATTTCATCCGCCATTTTTTACAAAGGGAGTCTATGGAAGTGTCACCACTCTGTTTTCTCTACTGCTCTGACACACCTAACACAGAAAGTATAGTCTCCATGGTAACATAGCTGATTTTGATAAGCTGATTACACTCAAGCACTAATTGTAGTTCCTTCAAACAGGTATCAACCCTTCAGACGTTTCTGGATTTGGACTGGTTTATTGAAACCTACTGCTGCTACATGATTTTGTGTCACATTCTTTCTTCAAAACAATCTTTGTCTGACACACACACACATACACATACACACACATACACACCCACCTGATGTCTCTTATTGCCGTTGACCTTCAGAAAAAAAGTCTTAGTCCCTCCAAACTGAAATGTGAGCAGAGGAGTCACAAAGGAAACTCAAAGAGAGGAGTGAAGGAAACAGGTGTCTGAAAACAGACCCTCTTCCACCAGATTTATTACCAAGAATTTATTTACCTGAATTCCTGGTAATCTGTGTGCTTTGTGTTTCCACCACACCTGAAAATTCTTGAATTTTCTTGAAAATGTATTCAAATGAGGCTCAGTCATTTACAGTCACCAACTTAAAGACCCATTGAATTTCTTTTGAGCATATTTGACAAATAAGTTTGATGAAGTCCAGGATATTTTCAGCACATTTGCTGAATACGCTCATTTGCATAGGACAGACAAATGATCACAATGAACTTGTAGAAGCCAACCAAATATGCTTGGCTTGGCTTGAGCCAAATACTCTCTAATTCAGGGGTGTCAAACTCATTTTAGTTCAGGTTCCACATTCAGCCCAATTGGATCTCAAGTGGGCCGGACCAGAAAAATAATAACATAATAACCTATAAATAATGACAAATTTTCCTCTTTGTGTCAGTGCAATAAAAAACATTAAATTATGAAAATATTTCCATTTACAAACTTTCACAAAAAAATTGGAATAACCTGAAAATCCTGAAATTTTGTAAGAAAAATAAGTGCAATTTTAACAATTTTAACAACTTATAATTTATACATGTGCATTACACACAATGTTACACAAACATGTGGTAACAGGCAGAATATTGTTAAAATTTTGGAATTTGGAACTAAAATAAGAACAATTTCTACAATATTACATCGAAGGTTGTTTTTTTTTTTTTTTTTTTCCTTTACAATAGCTTTATTGCGCTTTAGTGTACATATTAAACATTCACTATTCATTTGTACAGTATTGTTTTGAAATAAAGTACATAGTCTAAACCCCCAACCCACCCCATTCACATGAACAGAACATAATTTCACTCTCTTATGCTCAGTGTAATAGGAAACAAATGTACAAATAAATGTTACATGAAATTAAAAAAAAAAAAAAAAATTCTGGATATTCAAAATACTAACATATATGGTACCTTAAAAAAATTTAAAAAGAAACTTTCAGATGTCGTTCACCTTCAACCACCACAGAACAAAAATGATACCACATCACAATACAATGTTGCCAGCAGTATTTTCTCCTACATTTAAATTTAAATCCTGTAAGATTTGTCCAATATCTGTTTTATTAATGAACTGTACAAAGGGTTTCCAGATACCTTCATATGCTTCTACTTTATTTTAAAGAATATATGTTATTTTTTCCGGAACCATACATTGTGCCAAAGCATTAAACCGAGCACCTATTGTAGGTGGATCGAACTTTTTCCAACATAGAGCTATCATCCTTTTGGCCTGTAATATTGCAAAGTTCATGAATTTGCTTTGGAATTTCAAGTTAAAGTTCTTTGGATACAGGTGAAGTAGAATTAGCTTGGTGTCAAACAGGATGTTAAAAGACAAAATTTCATTAGTTTTGTTGACTACCTCATTCCAAAATGATTTCATGCCGTTACATTCCCCAGACACAAAGTACAAATGTCCCCTGAGCCTCTCTACATTTAAAGCATATATCAGGTATATTTTCATTCTATTTGTTCAGTTTGACAGGAGTTATGTATGTCTGCATCACCCAACTATATTGAAGTAGTTTTAAACTAACATTTGCAGATTGTCTGTGGGACTCACTACAAACTTGTTTCCAATCATCTTCAGACATATCTCCATTTGAGTTAGTCCTTCATGTTTCAAGTTTAATACTGATATTAGTCCTTTATTATAACATTTCTTGGTAAGTAGTTCCTCCAGAGAAGTTTTTGCTGGCATAGTAATTGTATGGTTTTGCATTGAGGAAATTAAGTTTCTTACTTGTATTTGAAGAAAGGCTTTCTTTGAATGTCATACTTGAGAGGAATCTCTTCAAAGGACATTAATGTTCCCTCCTCATAAAGGTCACTATTTTGTTTAGTCCCTTTTTTGTAATTTTTGCACTTTGCACATTCATCATATGGGCTGGATTGGAACCTTTGGCAGACCAGTTTTGGCCCATAGGCCGTATGTTTGACACCTGTGCTCTAAAGAGTGTATTAATTTGGAAAACAGACCAAAAAAGACTGTATTAAGTAAACACATTCAACATTCACATTCAGGAAATTCAGCAGTAAATCCAGTGACTGACCTCCAGACTAACTGGACCATATGACAGTGTTGGGATTGGTCTGTCACTCACCAGGAGTGAACAACTGACCTATCTGGATCAGATCACCCTAACATGTTTTAGAATCCTCATTCTTTCAGAATATTTACATTTGTTCATTAAACAGTTCAGGAAAATATGATTGTGTTGAACTTTATGTTTGTATGTGTACAATGGTATATATGTGTGACACTGAATGATTTGATCTGGAAAATGGTCAAACAAGATTTACTATGACCTGTCCAACTACTTTTTTTCCCATTCAAAAAACACTCAGGAATCGGTAGGACAACTGACAAGGAATTGGATTAGTAAGCAGAATCAACAATGGCATTGATATTGATAAAATCCTATCAATTCCCACCCCTGGTGCAGATATCTCTTATGTCCGTAAGGTGCCATCTTTAACGCACATTTGTATGTTTGATGTTTACATATTAATATTTTAATGTTTCTGCCAGCAGAAAGTGCATTGTGTATGTTATTTTATTTATTTATCTGTTTGTTTTTCAAAACACAACTTGGTTATATTATTTCAATGTGTGTATTAGTACTTTTTGAACATTTTGAGCACATTTCATCAATACCGCAATAATAATGATAACCATGATAATTTTGGTCACAATAACCATGATATGACATTTTCAGATCATTACATCCTTAGTTTGTTAACATCTTTGCAGCAAAACAATTGGTTGAATTCACACCAAATTGGGTTTATAGATTGCAAGTGACCCAGAATAGATGTGATTACATTTTGGGAAAAGCAGGTTATAGTTTAAATTTTTAGTGAACATTTAATATAAATTTTCCCCATTTACTTATGATGGCTGAAATTTATCTATGCTGTCTATGTCTACGCTGACATCAGCATATGCACAGACATGATGACATCAGCTGGATCGATGCCAAAATAAGCAACAATACACATGAGGGGCGGGGTTTGTTGTGCCTGACACCACGTGTTATTATTATTATTTATTATTATTATTATTATTATTATTATTATTATTACTATTATTATTATTATTATTATTATTATTATTGTTGTTGTTGTTGTTGTTAAGAAAAAATGGTAGATGGTTTTAAAAGGTATATGCACCTTCAGCCACCATTCATCAAGATGGTGCCAACCTATAATTATCTGGATAAATCTTGCTTTTCATACAATGATAATAAAGTATTGAAGTAAAGTATAATAAAATGGGACTGCTGTTTGAGGAAGGTCAGGTCTCATTAGTGTGTGTTGCTAAGTGCTTTTTTTAAGGGTAACCTGAGGCAGCAGGATGAAAGATAAACTAAAATGAAAATGAACGTTCTTTGTCTGTTTGAATCAGGCAGAGTTAGGCAGAGGTAGCCTATTCTATGAATGGGGTGGGGGCATGGTGGTTATCAGATCCACAAGTAAACGTAGAAATACCACATTATGCAGCCTAATTTAAAGACACATAGAAGTAGACTCACTTATTATGGACAATAACTCTTTATTATTATTTAAATAATTATATGAAAATTAATCACTAACATGTTTGACATTATCATAATGTCCATCAGTGTGGAAAAATGTTAGATAATTTGTAATGAATTAAGTAAAAAAACTACAGCATTTCCATGTGAAGTGTCTTTGTACTTATAGTAAGGAAATAGTTGAGTAAATACTGAGTTACATTCCACCACTGGTTTTAGGAAAAAGTCATTCAGATAAAGGGTTTGTCTCCTTTCTGTCCCTACCTGGCCCACTTTCATAGACTTACTCAGAAATAGCTGAATTTTTGATTCCAAGAAGGATACACCTTATGATGCCGTATACTGATATCCTCCAACTCTCTAAACCTCCAGATGCTGCTACAGCAGCAGCTGAACTCACCCCCATTTACCACCACCTTGCACCAGCAATATTTACAAAAAATCACATCAAAGCTCTTATGCAGTTTTACCAATTTATATATCATTCATGCATATAATTCTTAAATAGTGCCTTTAATATGTATTCAGCTCCTTATAATGACCAAACATGACCTTTGACCTGAACTCATTTGAATATCATGTTGGAAAATACAGCAAAATCCTTAGGTTTGACTTTTAAAATCTAAAATAACATTCTTGCCCACCTTGTAGATTCTATTGCTTGAATTATGCTAAACACACAGTATTTATACATAAAACATATCAAGCTTTAGAATCTATGAGGAGGGCAAGATGATCAGTTTTAAGGCAAACTAAGAAGGTTTAAAAATTAACCATTCCATACAGAAGTGAATAGAACATCCCAGCTGATCACCTAAACATGTCTTATTTACAAATGTTTGTTGTTACCATGATCATAAGTATTTGTTGATTTAATGGACATTATCACGCTAAAAGGGATCCATTTTGGAGATGCTTGATATGTTACTGTTTTGCTTCAGCAACTGAATCATGCATCACTGAATATCGTCCAAAATTATTTTCTAGACATAATTATGCATTTTACTGAGCCAGACACACCTATTTTTAAAATAAATCCAAAGTGAGCAAAACAGACAGAATACCAGAACATGTCCTTTGTGTATTTGGGTCCCAACCCTTGGTAAGGAAAACAGTTCAATATGAAAGAATCACATGTTCTAACATGAAATGAAATGAAATGCATGTTTGAGTTTTGTCAGAGTTTGGGTTATGCTGGGAGCTGCTTTTCCAACATTATCTGACTGTATTTCTAAGCCAACAGTAGCAGCTGTTGCACACTGTTATTAAAAGAACAGAAGACAGAAGCTCTAGAGACAGTGGAAGGCTTTTTGTAGGAAAACGGACCTGTGTCAACTATGAACCAATCAGCATATTGTCGTTATCATGGATGTATTGGAGTTATCTAATTTCAACAGATGGCTGAAATTTCTGTCAAGTACACAAACATGTGCTAAAAGGACAGCGAAGTATGTATGCTAACCAGGGTAAGAACTGAAGAGGTTTGGTTAAATATTCTGATGTTACCATGCAGGAAAACATACTTTAATGCTGTGCTCATCTTCTTTATCCATGCAAATATTAATATGGGGTCTTTGTATGTTCATAGTGACAATGCGAACATGTTGATGTTAAGCAGGTATCTTGTTGTCTTAATTAATTTATCAGTAAAAACACTGTGCAAATGAGGCTGATTGAAATGTTGACAGGAATTATATTTCATCCTAAGAAGTGCTCATCTGAATTCTGATCTGGTAATGTGCTAAAGGGGTTCATTCTTCACTTACTGAGCTCCACAATGACCACAAAGAGAAAAGTATCAATTCACTGAGGCCATTTTGGAAATAATAGGATCAAATATACAATATTTCTGTTGTTAGGAATCTATTAACAAAACAAGGCTAAACAATGTGATCTCCTGTGGATTGCAGATATACAAATTTAAAAAAAAAAAAAAAAAAAAAACATACACTAACATATTTTTATTCACATTCTAATATATTTTGTGGCATATCTTCACATTAGTTCATGCTTGTGAAATAGTCATGAGCAAGGTGCATTGTTAATAATAGCTCATAAATAATGGATGGAGTGTAGATAAGTGTGGTAATGGGATAGGACGCCACCTGTGGAATAAGTCCATTCATGAAATGTTCTCACTTCTAAATATTCCATGGTCAGCTGTTCGTGATATTATAACAAAGTGAAAGCAAGTTGGAATGACAGCAAGTCATCCAAGAAGTGTAAAATCACAGTGCGGGGTCAGAGGTTAAAGGTGGGGTCTGAGATGTTTTTCTGGAGCATTTTTTATTATATTCCTTAAAATCCCCATTCACACCCCGATTACAACTAATTAATTAAATGCTCTAACACAAAATTTAAAAAAAAATCAGTCACCTGTGGAACAGACAGGACTGAAAAAACACCATCCTATTATATTAGTTATAATAGGATGGAAAGTTCATCGGCAAACTGTTTTGTCACTAACATAAATCACTAGGAAATGTAACATTAGTCACATAGGTCTGAACTGGGGCTGTTCTGGAAGAGCGGGGGTGTTAGAGGAGACTGAATGAGCTATGCATGGATACACGAGCCGGGGGCTCAGCTGGGGCCGTAGTCAGAGTAGGGACCAGAGCAGGTGACGGAGCCTCAGCCGGTGTCAGAGACGGTTCAGCCGGGCTGGACCAGACCGTAGACGGCGTCGGAGCCCAACCCAGGTACGGAGCAGAGCAGAGCCTCAGCCGGTGAATAGTTGCTGTGCAGCACTCGTGAACTCTTGGGCACAAACATTGTGCGTGCCACTACTCTGGAGGCGTGGCTTCGGAGGGACGTCTGAAGAAAGGGGTTTGGACTTTTGAATTGAGTATTTTCAAAATCTAGCTTACTCGAACCGTTTTTCTAAGATCTCAGACCCCACCTTTAATACCTGTAGACCTGCAAACTCAATGTCACCTTCAGTTTAGCTCAAGAACAGTGATAAAAGAATGAAGCCTCTGTCTTTTAAACTGATGGATGGGTCTGCGTTGAGCCATGGTGTGGGGGTGTTTTTATGGGGTTGGTCTTGGTCCCTTAGTTCCAATGAAAGGAACTCTTTAAGTGGAACTGTGTAAGATTTTACTGTTTTTGTTCTCTAAGCTCGTTTTTTTTTTGTTTTGTTTTGTTTTTATCATTTTTCTCTACGCAGCTCCCCCTACAGTTTGGACATACATATTCACTGTCGTAAAACCCATCCTTAACCCTACCCCTCCGACCATGTGCATTTGTTTACAATGAAGCCAGTGACAAGAAGGCAAAAAGGGATTATCAAAGATGTTACTGGAGCAGAGTGGATTGGGAAACTTTACCCAGTTTCGGACAGTTGTTTTCACTTTATGCAAGTCGCAGAACTGGAGGTGCAGCGGGGGGACAAGTTTCGGACAGTTGTTTTCACTTTATGTAAGTCGCAGAACCGGAGGTGCAGCGGGGGGACATGTGGACAGGAACCCCTTGGCCGTCCAGGCTGATGGGTTACACTGACCTGCTGGTTGTGGGTGCAGAGACCACTGGTCTGGGGCTCTGTCTTCATCCGTTAGCACTGCACTGCTAATGTTAGCCACGCAGCTTAAGAGCTAACAGGCTAACAAACATCAGCAGCTCCCACCTGTCACCGCATCCCGGCCCTGTTAACGATTAGTGCGCTGTCGTCTAGGGGCTAACATTTATAACAACAACAATCATCTAGTTTCTAGACCTTCACCTGGACAAGGGACAAGTATCATACAATACCAAGTAAGATCGAAAAATCAAGGCTAGTTCTTACACCAGTCACTATTCAGACGAAACAAATTAGAAATGGGACATATAATTGACCACATGCATCAGACAAAAACTAGATTCAGCTGACAAAATTCTGTGGTTGGTAATAAAATCACAGTCCTGAGGCAAACAAAGGGCAATCTAGTAAAGGAAACAAACATACATCTACATGACACAATCATGATTACTAGTGAGTATGCTAACATCTCTGCTAGCTAGCAAGCATCGGGGCATCATTGATAAAATGAGCTCATAAATGAGTAAACACTGTTACAACCAATATCAATCATCAAGAGCACAAATCCACTGAAATACACTGAGTATAAAGAATTCGTCAGAGCAATACTTACAAGTACAACAGCAACAACACCAGTCTATATCAGTTTAGATGCTTCTTTTTCTTTCAGCTCTCTCCATCCTGCTAAAGCTGGACCAGCTGGCTTGTGTTTTTATCTAGGGGGTGGGGCCTGGCTGGGGGCATGTTTGTGTCATAGTGACGCAAACCATGACGTTTCTCGCGAGAGATCTAGGTCAACGGGACGGTGGCAGAGAAGTTGCAAGTGGCATATTCAGCCTAGAGACCCTAGTGCAGTGGTTCTTAACCTGGGTTCGATCGAACCCTAGGGGTTCGGTGAGTCAGTCTCAGGGGTTCGGCGGAGGTCAAGACACACACTCGACTCATTAGTCGGGTGTGTGTGTCGGGCTAGGTCCGTGTACGTAAACAAACGGCTTCGGAGACTCTTTCTCTGATTGACATCCAATATACGCGGTGTATTGTTGTTGCTTATAGCACTACAACACATCCGGAAGTGTTTATAATCTCTTCCACTCGTCTGACGATGAATTATTTGAGTATTTTCCACATCGTTGTTATGACTTTTGCTACTTCCTGTTAACCACGGAGGCAGCCATGTGTAGCGTTTGTTTACATTTTTCGGTCACCGCTCTGGTCAGTTACAATCATGTGACGACCGACGCACCGTCGCGGATGGAGAAATCGTATTACGCTAAAGCCGAGCTAGTGCCGTAATAAAGCAACGATCACAAAAATACTGAAGGAGTATAACGAGAACTTTTTTTATACACTACATGCAATTATCTTTTTTTATGTCAAAATTGCGTGGTTCGGAAAGTTCAGAGTGAGATGAAACGAAAACCGGGCTGACCTGACGGCCCACACATACATATACACAACAGCAGAAGTCACACTGATTTGCAGGAAATGTTCATTATTATTGTAGCCTGATGGAAATTAGGTGATGGGTGTGTGTTAAAATGTTAAAAATGATAAATAGCATAAATACAATAAGTTCATTATTGGAATACATAAGGTTAAAAATTAAAACCATTTCAGTGTGGTAGTATTAAAAAGGTCATGTCTTTGTGAAAAGGTATGGAATTTGTTGTGAGTTCATGCACTGTATTGGTTTTGTTCTTTGAACACAGTGATGTTAATGCACGGTTCATTTTGTGCACCAGTAAAACATATGCCGGTGTCTTGAATTTGAAAAAAATCATATTATATTTTTTAATAAAGAAGGGTTCGGTGAATGTGCATATGAAACTGGTGGGGTTCAGTACCTCCAACAAGGTTAAGAACCACTGCCCTAGTGGGAAGGGGGAGGGCTTCCATTCTCCCCCTGACAAGACATTTAACCGTTACTATTACTCTGAAGCTGTTTAATTAGGGTAAAAATCTTCCACAATTCCGCTTTAATGTTTCGGCAGAACAAAACATTTTGGACATTTCATGGTCCCAACAAACAGTTTGGGGATAGCCCCTTCCTATTCCAACATGACTGACACCAGTGAACAAAACAGCATCCACAAAGACGTGGATGAGTGAGTCTGATGTGGAAGTCCTGACCTCAACTTCTGGATGAGTTAGAGTGGAGACTGGGATCCAGGCCTTCTCATCCAACATCAGTGCCAAACCTCACAAATGTGCCTCTAGATGAGTGATTTTCAACGAGTGGGTTGCAAACCCATTTTCAGTGGGTTGCGGGCCTTTGTCTGGGTTAAAATACTGTTAAAGCTATACCTACCGATGTGGCATTTCTCACAGCACTTAGTGAAAGTTTGAACATGAACAACCCGCCTCCCTCCAAAACCCCGCCCCCTTCTCTCTGCCTGAGCTCTGAGGCTCCTCCTCCTCTCTCCTGATGCGCGATGGAAACAGGAGGAAGCAGAGGTGGAGGTCCGGTCCGTTTTGGCGTGTCCGCGGACCCCTCCCTCAGTAATCAGATGCATCATCCACCTGCCGCGGGCCCGCGGCTCCTGTTCCATCAGTAGACCTGGTCTGTGCAGTACTGGGTCAGTGTCTTCACTGCAGTGCCCAGGGGATGGGCGCGCGCATGTGAACGCGCGGCCTCCGCGAATTTTCCGTGGACATTTGAGGTTTCATAGTCCATACAATTATCATCCTACATCATCTTACATGTGTGACACCATGTACATGTACCTGTATGAGTCCCACCGTCATAAAAGCTGAGCTTTATGCAGACCTGTTCAGTCCAGTACAGCTGACTTCCGGACTTTTATCTCCATCCTTCATTCATCAGACTCCCGTTTGTGCCCCTCAGTTGTCGTTTCTGTTAATAAATCTGTTTAATCCCTTCCACATGTGCATGTCAGTTCTATCCAAACACATCCTAGACAGTAGACTGTGGTCAGTGACAGGAGAAGCAGTGCCAGTGAAGCGTCAGATTCAGTGGTACACATATCGGATGTGAGACGGAGATAATGGATCGGATGCTGGACGGCCATAATGGATGATTGACAGGAGGCTCAGCCAGGTTCGGCCAATTATTTTATTCGGACCGACTAAAATGATTGGTCAGACTTTTATTAGAAATATATGAGAATTAAACATTTTTGAGTTTCAATACCTGGTGGATTTCTTTTACATTTTAGTTTGACACACACTTATTAGGAGCATTTTAAGATGACAAAAGAAAAGTGTAAAAATGCCACATCATACGGTATAGCTTTAATAAACTAATCCTGTGCTTTATTTTTATGGAGCTGAGCCCAGTCCATTCACACTCCCCAACAGTAGGTGGTGGTAATGCACTGTAATGATAATTAACACCAGACATTTCACAGCATAAAAGAAGAATCAAAAGTTTCTATTCATATCATGGAGAAACTCAGGTATGACAAGGACTCCATCAAATATGGTTTTACCTCCACTGGACAAAAACCTTAGTTTGTTTCAATAGTTTAATTAGTTTTGATTCAAATGGACCTAAATTAACGTTAAAGGGAATATTTCCATATTTATCATCGCCAACTGCTGGTCAGTTTGGTTTATCATTCAACTTGACTTCTGTGTTTTCATACTGTGACATTCTGTATTTTCTCAGGTTCAAAACACACCATCTTTTATTGAATACATTTGAGAAGTTTAACTTTTATTGATTCAGGTCTTGTCTTGTCATTGAGAGATGATAGTGGGTCCTGAACCAGACCAATTCAGAACCACTGGTCTAGAGGAATGGTATAAAAAAAAAATATCCCATAAACATAATCCTAAACCTTGTGGAATGCCTTTCCAGAAGAAGTGAAGGTATTACAGGTGGGTCACCTCCATATTATTATGTTCCGAATGGGATGTCATTTAAAGTTCATGTGTGTAAAGGCAGACGTCCCAGTACTCTTGGCGATACAGTGTATATAACCTAGAACTAGCTGCTTTTAGATATAAACTATGAATACTGTGTATCTAATCTGTGAGCACATGGTAGAATACTTTCAACATTTTCAGTAATTTGTTCTCACATTTTACTTAATTCATTCTCGCATGCTGAATAATTTTGGGGTGACAGAATAAGGGCTCATTTATGCGCTACATTAAAGATGCAGATGGATACGGACGGTGCGTTCTGTCCGTACCCTGTGTACATTACATGCGTAATTCTGGCCATTTTCCAGGAGTTTGCAGATGCGTACCTGGACAGACAAAATGGAGCAGTACCACTGAGAACAGTGGAGGCAGTGTTGAGATTTGAACAGAATAATTTCTGTAAATAGAGGCTTTCAAAGAGCGACAGTGTGAGTTAGTGAAAAACTACCGACACATTTATGACAACTACCCTTCTCAATATTAACATTAGTAAAACCTCCTCTGTCATTGCCATGTTTGTCATTATTGACTTTCTTCTTCTCAAAAAACTTTTTTCTTCTTTTCTTCTTTTCGTCTTCTTCGTGGTACTCGGCCAGTATGGTAATTAAGAGTGGTGCCCTCTGGTGGATTGATTGAGAAACGCTCATTCCAACGTACAGGACACATGAAAGTATGAAGGCAGTGACACATGACAACATTAGAAACGGATGTACCTATTTACATACGTAAAGCAAACATAAATGAGCCTTAAGGCCCAATCCCATTTCACTCCTTGGCCCTCCCCCTTGCCCCTCCCCCTCTATTTTGCACATTCTCCATGAGTGAAAGGGGAAGGGCTAAGGGAGAGGGCTGTTTGGTGCTCAAAACAGAGATTTTTCATTAAAAATGAGAATTGGGATTAGGCACACAGAGCCACCACAACACACCAGTCCTTTGCCCTACAGCATAACATGCAGTGCACCTCCAACACAAGAATCTATCATGAGAATCCATTTGTCAAAATGAGGGAATACATTTTTGGCTACAACATGTTTTTTTCTTTCTATTGTCACTATTATTAGTCGCTTTTTCATTGCACATAAGCGCAAAACTTTACCTACATTTATGAAATGTCGAAAAACAGAAGTGCATAATGTTGGTTTTTCCATTAAATCACAAATATTATCGCAAGATGTCACAATAAATCATTCCATAAACATGGCAAAAAACATAAATATCTGTTGTTTTGAATCTAGAATGCTCCTTACCCCTCTATCCCGTACCAAATTCAAAAATGGCTCGGTTTCCTCGTGTGTCCACACATACCGCGCCATGTTTGTTTTAAAACTCTTCTTCTTCGCTTGTTGTAACATCCATTAACATCCGTATTTTTTTTTTTTTTTTTTGTTCATGTGACGCTAGTTGCACAAAAAGATCTTTCCATTGCAGTTTTACGTGACATACCAATTTCGCTGTGCCCGAAAAAAACACCTCTTACAAGTGCAAAAACTTTTCATCAAAAAAACAAGAGTCTTTTGGTGAAATTGTTGGTTTGCCATTAGGCAAATTTTTATTTGCACAATTTGAGGGTCAATGGAAAAGTAACTAATGAAATTTAACATAAATGTGTAGATTTAAAGTTCTAAAGTGGTTGGGGAATTTAGAAGCTTGGTTTATTTGTACATCTGTGAAAGGAATTAAAAAATAATAATAAAAGATTTAACTTTAAGCAGTCACTTGTTTTGCATGGGTGTGTAGATGCGTAGAACTCACAATGTCATTATTTAGCACCAGTGGTCATCAGCAAGCACGAACAAACCATTTTATAGCTTCATTCAAAACCTGAAAAATATCAAACTTTTCAGTATTTCTAATTTTCTTGGGTTTTTTTGTTTTGTTTTGTTTTTTTTGCCCATATTAAGCCCCTCAAAAAGTGGAACCAAAATATTAAAAATGAAACCAAGAAAAAAAAAGATTGGAACATATGATTTTAAAAGGAGCAAAATAAACACATTTTCTTACTTGTCTTACTGGTCTTATTTTCCACATGAAACTCCACTCGATATTATATTAGATGGTTTTGTACTGAAATAGGTTGAAATGCCATGAATAAATGACTTAAATATGTTGCGCAAAAAGGTTTTTCCATTGCAGTTTTGTGGGATATGCCAAATTTGTTACGCCCGATAAACCATCTCTTGCAAGTGCAAAAACTTTTAATTGAAAAACGAGTTTTGGCGAAATTGTCATATTTTCATTAGGCAAATTTTTGTGTGCAAGGAATATTCTCGCAATTTGAGGGTCAATGGAAAAGCAACTACTGAGTGTTGAGCTCCACATCTACTGATCATGAATGAATATACACAATGTGTCATCACTATCTGATAACATGCAAAACTGAAACAGCTGCAGGCTTAACACTGCAGTGAGTCACTAAAGCATTGATCAAAGCTGCTATCAAAGACTGAGCCAAGCTATACAAGGCTCTGTTGATGCCGACAGCAGAGTCACCTCAGCATCAGTGTCATGTCTAAACTGCCACAAACATTCCTCAGGTAGGTGTGCTTCTACAACTTCTCAGATCCCACATTTTGCCAGTTGTTGCTTCCACTATACAGTTTTACTAATTCAAACATGAAATAGATGCTGAGAAATGAGCGAGCAGAGAGCCACTGGGAGTCAGTATATGACACCAAAGGCCCCCAGAGTTTCTTTCATGGTTATAAGAAATGCAAACAGTGCAAGCATGTAAAAGGAAATCTTAAAGAGATAAATAATAGGAGATTTAACCTCTTGGAATTCCATGGACACCCGTGGAGCGGTGCTGTCGATGGTCACTTCTGCTCCGGTTCCAGTGGTTGCATTTGTGACGCTGTTCCCCATCCTGTCATTGTCCTCTCTTGTCTCGTTTCCATTCCCCATCGCAGATGTATCGGTGGGTCGGTGATTCTCCACCCCCTCTCCTGACTCCACCTCCTCTCTTGCCTCATCTGTCTCTGTATTTGCCACTTCCTCAGGTGTTTCATCTTCATCCGAGTCTTTGGAGAAGTCTCTGGTGATTGCATAATGGAAAACATCCCTTTCCATCTCTGTTCCTGTGAAGGTAATTACAACATGTTGTTTTGTGTTATATAGCCTATATAGATACAGGTACCTGCCTATATGTCATATGTCATATTTGATACTGCAAGTATATAAGGTACTTTATAAAAATGCCCATTGTATCAAATGTGATATAAAAATGTATCATAAACAAAATTATATGGCAAAATGTTTTGCTTGGATTTTTTTAAAAGGTCTAATAAACATCTTGATTTTTTTTTAAAAAATTGAATTTAGAGGCTAGTTTTTGATGGGTCAGGTTTTACAGGCTTAATTAGCCTGAAAGCTTCCAGAAATGGATGTGGTGACTTTATGAACTCCAGGCTGGTGTATTCCCATCAGTAGGACTAAATAGGGGATATCACTGGCTGTAAGGCCTCCCATTAAGCCCAGTTTCATTCATCATCAATAGAAAATATAACAAAATCAGACAAGATCTTAAAAAACTATTTCTCCCCAACTGTGGTTTCTATGTTCCAAGGGAAGATGGGTTCCTCCCTGTTTTTGTTCCCGAAGGACATGCTTTGAGTGTTGTCCTCAGAGAAAGAGTGAGGGGACAGGACATGTGTGTCAGGTGTTAGAGCACTGAGCCAACTGAATGTACTGTCATGCTGTGTTGGGGAGCAGAATAAAGAAGTTTAATAACAGCAACTGTAGCCTGCTTATTACGCACCGCGCTGAGAGACTGGAATGCACTACTACACCAGAAATAAGGGTTACTGTACCAAACTATGCAAAAAAACACAACATTTGTATAATCAAAATGAAGTTCAGCTGAGTAAGCCAACAGAAGGAATATATGAAACAGTGTGTTGAGAATGAAGTCCATCAGCTGAATCGTGTCTGTTTAACCTTCGTTTATCAGATGAACCTACCCTCTCTGTGTTTGTAGGTGTCCGTGATGTCCAGCCTCTTCTTCGATCCCACAGACTTGGTGGAGACACTTTGGCCAACTCTCTTTGAGTCTGTGAACATTTTCCGAGTTGAACCATCACTCCTGACCTGATGGGACACAAAGTATAATGATCTCAGAGAGCATTCACATGGGAGCGTGCATTCTTATATGTATACTAGTGCGTTGACCTGTGGGGAACCACGGGTTCTAGATGTGGTAGTTTTTATGCTGGGAAGAGCTGAGTTTTAAGAAAAGATGTTAGTCTGTATTTTATATAAAAATTGTTTGGTAAATCATTCATTAAAATTTAAATGACAATGAATATATTAGGGACATAGGGACTGAAGTTAGTATATGCATCGTTCCTGTTTTTAACTTCATATCGCCACATGCAGCATGGTACTACGCTTGCCGTCAATCGTCATAGGCATAGCAATATGATTGTAAGGCTATTGTATTCCAAAATGACTAATATCTCCCAAAATATTGGTCCTATCAACTTGCCGAGATATTTAATGTGTCTCAATTTCTCAGAACTGTGCAGATACACACACACACACACACACTCTGAGACCTTACAGTATTATAATATAGATTCACTGCAGCTCTGAACTGTATGTATGTATCATCAGAGCTGGATGTTCCATACATAGGTGCAGACGTTCCCTGCATTATATCCAGTTCTCCTAATATGTTTTTTTTTTTGTTTTTGTTTTTTGTCTCAAACACTGTCATTTTTTACTAAATGGCTTCAAATGATGCCCACCTTATCGTCAGAAGGCCCATAACCCTAACTCTTTTCTGACTAACAGATCTTCTGACTAACAGGCTTTCTGATAATAGGGCGCCTCCCCTTCAAATTCATGAACCGTTGTACTGATGAGCTCATTGAACTCTGTGTACTCACCAGCCAATCAACACAGTCAGCATTAACCTCAGCAAAGACAAATGGGACATCATAATTGAGGTCAGTGTTTCCATTCAGTATGGATTTGACCGATGCTGGACCGCAGCAGTACACACCTACAACACAAGGAAATAAGAATACATTCGTGTATACCTGATACTCTCACTGAGAATTCAAAACAAGTTCAGAATTACATAGTTAATTATGAAAATTATCATTTAGGTGGAAATTAATTATACTTTTAAATTAATTAAAAAAAAACATTTTTTTGGTTTACAGTAAGTGAGGGTAGATACCATCACTGAGCTCCTGTGGTGTTGGATCCACAACTTGCCACCCATCAAATTTTCCATCTTCTGCCAGGTCTGGTCGCGTCATCCACGATTCTACCCACACGTGGAAGTTCCTAAAACACACAACAATGTTCAGATTTATTTTAAAGTAACCAGAGGATTTTTAACACCTGATTAATTTTATTTGCTTTCTACTCCTTTGTGCTTGTACAGCTCAATGGTAAATTGTATGGTTCAGATCCTTTGACTGAAAGTGTCAGTGCAGTCATTTAAAACAGTCATCCACATGTCCATCAGATACATGAAACATTCTACTAGGGTAAAAGAATATGAGTATTATAAACTAGATTATGTTAAATTTTTCAGTTAAAATCCTTTAACCCCTGATGTGTCTGTGGCGAGCATTTTGAATGTAGTTTATTTTAAATATTCATGAAAATTCAACTGTTTACTCAAAACAGATCAGTGAGTAAAACCGACTCACAAAAAAAAATAGACGGTTTGGGCTTTTTTTGTTTTACCTCTGCCAAGGAGGTTATGTTTTTGCTGGCGTTGGTCTGTTTGTCTGTCCGTCTGTCTGTCTGTCTGTCTGTCTGTCTGTCCGTGTGCAAGATAACTCAAAAAGTTATGGATGGATTTGGATGAAAATTTCAGGAAATGCTGATACTGGCACAAGGAACAAATGATTGAATTTTGGCGGTGATTGGGGGGGGCACTGATCTGCCTTGGCGGAGGTCTGTGCTCTCCGAGTGCTTCTAGTTTTACACTGATTTTCTTATGTTTTTTTGTCTTTACTGTTTCCAGTGTTGTGGTGGTTCTCCTTTATACATTTTTTTACTGAGTTTACTGAGTTTTTGACCGTGTAACTGCTTTGCTTTATAGAGTTTTATATATACACTACCAGTCAACAGTTTCAGAACACCCCACTTTTTCCAGTTTTGCATTGAAATTCAAGCAGTTCAAGTCCAATGAACAGCTTGAAATGGTACAAAGGTAAGCAGTGAACTGCAAGAGGTAAAAAAAAAAAAAAAAAAGGTAAGGTTAAACAAAACTGAAAAATAATGTACATTTCAGAATTATACAAAAAGGCGAACAAGAAATGGGTTAACAACTTAAAGCAGTTCTGCAGCAATGGAGGTTGATCAAGCCTTGAAAGTTGGTGCTACCAATTTCTACAGGTGTCCCAACATTTCTTAATTACTTACAACCCCGTACCATACCGTTGTGAGCATTATTTGAACTGTATTGTACTGCAGAAAGTAGTGTGTTACTATAAAAATGGCGAGGACGATGCAGTTAACGATAGAAGAGAGACAGACCATCATAACACTTTAAAATGTAGGTCATTCCTACAGAGAAATTGCCAAGAAAGTCAAGGTGTCAGTAAGTCCAGTTTCCTTCACCATCAAAAGGCACTCAGAAACTGGGGGAAATGCTGACAGGAAGAGGTCTGGCAGACCCAAAGCCACAACAGAATCAGAAGACAAGTTTCTGAGAGTCAACAGCTTGCGTGATAGGTGACTCACAGGACAACAGCTTCAAGCACAGCTCAATAGTGGTCGTAGTAAGCAAGTCTCAGTTTAAAACTGTGAAGAGAAGACTTCCAGTTGCAGGTTTGATCAGTCCATAACACCTTCTTCCTGTCTTCAGTAGTCCACTGGCAGTGTTTTAATGGCCCAGGCAGGCCTCTTTTTCTTATTCTGAAGTCTCAGCAATGGCTTTCTTGTTGCAACTCGACCCCTCAAACCTGCAACTCGAAGTCTTCTCTTCACAGTTGAAACTAAGACTTGCAGCCAGGCCTCCAAAGATATGCTGTGACTTCTGTTAAAGGTCCAATGCACGGATTTCGTAAAAATTGCACAACACTGGTTGAATTTGTTCATCTGAAATGAATTGGGCCATTTTCAAATCGCTACCATTCCCACACGATTTAACCTACATTCTTGCCACCATACGAAAAAAGTGTGTTCCGGCACAAAGAATATGTGTGTGACATTTGTTACTAATATTGTGTACGTTTTTGCACAAAACACGATTGACCAAACCACATACACATAGGGAACAGAATGTTGACAGCTAATTGGCTAAAACTGTCTACACTCTAACTCTGACTGATTTGTGTTTTTTGGAAACTCTGCAAACAACTCTTCATAACTCTCACATTTCTGGGAATACAGTAAAATTTGTACATCAAATTGTTAAAACTCTTTTCTTTTAGAGAGTATTCACATTTTAATCTTTAAATCTTTCATTTTTCTTATCTATAGGCCTCTAAGCGCACAGAGGGCTGATTTTTCTCTGATTCACTCCCATGTTAAATTTCTGTCACTAACATGTTTGACAAACTCCATGTTCCCACAATCATTGCTTATTTTTTTCCCACATATTATACATTGATACGTTCACAAGACTCACCATAAGATTCTCCTGCAAGAATTTTTGATAGGATGTACGGTTATGGATTGACAGCAGTTTGCTTAAGAGGTGGTTTCTTATAGCCCTTTTCCACCAAACTGGTTCCAGGGCTAGTTTGGAGCCAGTGCCTGACTTAGCACCAGTTCTTGTGTTTCCACTGCCCAAGCACCGGCCAAACCGGTTCCAACATGGACACCCATGTCTCCTTCATAAGGTGGAATGTTTATAAACAGGTTTTCATTGACTGTGTGTTTTGTCTTCACAAGTTGTGTGTAGAGAACAGTGGCGGCTGCTCATCTTTCAGAGAGGGGAAGCTCATTGTTGGCTTACATAAAAAAAAAAAGTCAAGTTATTTAAACATAAATTCGGCCCTCCGTTCCTTTTTAACAAAATGGTCAGTGACTTTACCGTACTAAATAAACAAGAAAACATTGAAATTATGTTCAATTGAAACAAGGAAGTACAATGAGCGTGTTTTATTTACAGTGCAAGAAATGAACAAGTAATTTCGTAGTGGTTTCTCTCTCGATTTCACAAGCAGAATGCGCGATGGTATCAAACTGAACTCTGTCAAGTGAAGGAGTAGATCTCAAAGTAGCTGTCAGTCAAAGGGATAGAGCCTTTTGACTGATCCTCCAATCAGCATGTGGAAGCCTGGCTCCGCCCACAGCTCCATTCACCCCCAGAGACGCCGGACGTCCGGGGTCGGGACAACATTGTGGCATTTATCCAATTACCGTCCAGTTTTGAGGCAATGAAAAAAACTGTTTCACTCAGTCCCATACAAGTGCATGGACGCCGGGTGTCTACAGGCAAATGCACTGAGCAGAGATTGTATGAGAAAACAGCACAACGGGAATGTATGAGAAGTGAACAACACTGAGTCCATTGATTTGTGATGAAGCTGATTCTGAACGAACTCACCTGTGAGATGAATGAGTAGTCAATGAAATGTCAACACAACCATACATATTTAACCATTTAATTTTCATAATTTTAGGGGAAGCCGGGCTTCCCTTGCAGTCTATGAGAAATCACCACTGGTAGAGAACCCCCTCCCACACACACACACACACACACATACACACACACACTGCACTGGCAGTTCACATGTTTGGCAAAAAAAAAAAAAAAGCAGCACAGGAATACCTGGATCAGTGTATCTTTTGGTAATTGGATTTTCAGAAACAAAAGAAAAAGTGGTTAATTGATTTTCGTTTTAAAATAGAAGAATTAAAATTGAATTTCAACGTGTTTTTCTTTTTCAGTGTCAAAAGAGATAAACTAAATTTAAAAAATGGATTCATTTTCATTTTCTCTTTCTAATAACAAAAAATAAAGTTACTACCAGACAGAAATGAAAAAAATGGAACAAATATGCCCCCTCCACATTCATGGAGCTAGCATTAGCCTTTTTTTTATGTTAAAGCTATACTGTATGATATTGCATATTTACACTTTTTTTTTTGTAATCTTAAAATGCTCCTAATAAGTTTATGGCAAATTAAAATGTAAAAGAAATCCCCCAGGTTTTGAGACTCAAAAATGTTTAATTCTCATATATTTCTGATAAAAGTCAGACCAATCATTTTATTTGAACCGAATAAAATGATTGGCTGGGCTTCCTGTCTGTCATCCATTGCAGAGTCCTGCGTCAGTTACCGGTGCCTCTGAATCTGACCCATTTCACTTGCACTGCTCCTCCTATCAAGGGGTGTAAATGAATAGGACTCAAACACACGGTGCTGAAGGGAAAAAAATGCATTTATTAACACAAACAGCAACCAAGGGGAACAAATGGAAAAACCTGATTGCAGCAGTCAGAGTCTGGTGAGTGAAGGATGGTAGTAAAGTCTGGGTTATTGTGGGGTGATGAGGCGCAGTGAAGACAATGATCCAGCACTGCACAGCCGCAGACATACACCTTACACCTACATACTCCTAATGATGTGGGTGTGTCTGATTGCTGAGGGAGGGGTCTGCCGCCATGCTGGAGCGGACCACAACACCTTCACCTCTACCTTCGTTTCTCACCCAGCTATAGGTATGACGTAGGAAGGTCCTAAGGCATCCTTACAACGAACATGACAACTGTACGGTCTTCGCACGTCACAAAATCCCGTCATTTTCTCAAGTTGCTCTCGTGATTTGAATGACAGCCATACCAACTTTGTAAGACAGCCATAAGAAACTAATGCTCCCTCCATGAATGTCTACGAACTCCAGATTTTGTACAAACTGGAAGATTTGTACAAACCCATCGTTCATAAGAATCTTTGTGACCTAGACATTAGCGCTCTTTCCTTGAAAATGACAATATCCAGTCTCAGAAAATGAAAAAAACAGGCGTTTTTGGTCCATTTTCCATTTCTGTCAGGTAGTAACTTTATTTTTTGTTATTAGGAAGGGAAAATAAAAAACAATCCATTTTTAAAATTTGGTTTATCTGTTTTGACACTGAAATTCAATTTTAATTCCTCTATTTTAAAATGAAAATCAATTAACCACTAGTTTTTCTTTTGTTACTGAAAAGAAAATACAATTACCAAAAGATACACTGGCCCACCTAGAATTCACATGTTATCACTGTCATTTCATTTACCTTTTCAAACATTTTCATGCATATTATTAACTCTTTAACTGGTCATGTCAGCCCCCCCCCCTTACCCCTTTAACTGGTCATGACAGTGGTCCATCCTCCAGAGTCTATTCCAGGTATCCGCTGGTTAATGATAGTTTTACCTTCCATAACTTAATACCTGCTTATTTTATCCTTTTAAACTAACTGTTGGTAACAAGTGAGAAAATTGAGGAAAACAGGGAAGCCTCTGTGCACTTATTACTGAAAATATTCTCTCATTTCATTAGTTTTTGACCCTCTGCATCAAAATGGAATGACAAACACGGACCAGTGTAAAGCCTCCCCCTAGACTGTATTAATCAGTAAATATGATCAGTGCTGATGGATGTGAGTGTGTCTCACCAGATGCTGTCGTACGATGGGATTTCCATCATTCTGTCCATTGGGTGGTACACATCAATGGTCAGGTTCTCATTGGTGTCATGGGCTGAATTGAAATTAGTTACCACACGGCTGGGGATGCCTAGCAGACGCATAACTGCAAACACACATGTGAGTCTGAATCACTGCATCAGTCTATCATTGGACCAGGCAGGAGGAATTACAAAAAATACACATTTCAGCATCAAATTGACTTGTAATTGTTTGTGTCTGATGCTGTGAGCGGAAATATAAGAAATGAAAAATGTACTCAGATACTGGATAAAAACGCTACAAATGAATTATTATGACTTACTTAACCAATAAACACCCAGCGCTACAATTGTGGTCATTCCAAAATATTTTTTTCTCTATATTTAACTTTTCTTAGGTGATTTATCATTATTTATTATGGCATTATCCTCTGTGTTTTGTATTTTTTTTTCTCAGTGAACTTCAGGTTTTTCCCCATATTTAATTCACTGATTATGTAGATGTTCATTACAGCTCAGAGTATATTTTAGGGTTATTTTATCAAAACATATAAAACCAAGGAAAAAGTGACTTTTTCAGCAAATCTATCAATAACTGAATATAAAGCTAAGTGTGTCCATCCACTGTCAGTAGTCACTTTTCCACTGACCCTCAAAATATGTGAATATAACTTATATAACTATAAAAATCTGCCAAATGGAAAAAAGACAATTTCGCAAAACTCTCATTTTTCGATGAAAAGTTTTAGCGCTTGCAAGAGGTGTTTTTTATTTGGGCATAGCGAAATTGGTATATCATGCAAAACTGCAATGGAAAGACCTTTTTGCACAACCAAAATCACTTGAACAACAAAAAACGGATGTTGATGGATGTTACAACATGCAAAGAAGAAGAGTTTTAAAACAAACATGGCGCGGTATAACCGAATCATGTTTAAATTCAGTATGGGATAGAGGAGTGATGAGCATTCTAGATTCAAAACAACAGATATTTATGTTTGTCGCCATGTTTATGGAATGACTTCTTGTGACATCTCACGATAATAAATAAAACAAATCATCACATTTGTGATTTAATGGAAAAAACATTATGCACTTCTGTTTTTTCAACATTTAGTAAATATTGGTAAAGTTTTGCACATATGTCCAATGGAAAAGCGACTATTAATTCAACTCCATGGGTTTTACTGGTGAATCAATGTTGTAGAAGATGATGGCATTTTCATGTCACTACAGTGCCTCTGAAAGTCCAAATGGGTCATATCTGATGACCATGAAAAGACGTCAAACTGCATTTAGACCAATTATTTACATAGACTGATAGGATTAGAGGATCAACGTGTATTAAACAGTTTAGATCAGTAGATGGTTTAGGTTAAAGGTGGACATTTTTTTGTCTTCATGGGTTAAATACATTATTGCCAATGACATGAGGCGAGGTATTATCATTGATTAGTTTAAAGAGTTGTGTTGTGAAGAAACTTCACCCTCATAAAACAGTTTAATTTTCATGTTTTCAGAGTGTGTATTTGTAGTTTCAGTGTTTAGTACCTACTGCTCATGTCTGTTTAGTGCTGTTTTACATCATGGGAACCAGACATGTCTGACTCCGAGTATTTAGTCCTGGCAGATCAGTCTGGCTCTGCGCCAGTTCACAGCAATTATACCTGTCATTGATTCAGGTGAGTCAACGTGCTGTTTATCTGCTACAGATGTGGTTTGATCTAATAATGAACAAAGCCGATGCTTATACTCTAGCATTGGCTTTGCTCCATGTAGGACCAGTTCTCCCAGAGGCTTAACCCCTGAATGCATCATGAACCTCTACTTCTGTAAGATGCACCTCTGCCTTCATTACTGATGACAACTTAGCACCCTTGTTGCTAGATTTAACAACTTTTCATTGTAACCTAGCAACTTCTATTCAAAAGCTCCAGACCTGAACCACAGAGTCCAGACTTGAGTGACAGAGTCTAGACTTGAACCACAGACTCTAAACCTGAACCACAGAGTCCAGACCTGAACACCATTGAGAATCTTTTGGATGCGGTCAAACTCTCCATCATCAGTGCAAGATCTTGCCAAAAAATGCATCCCACAATCAAAGATAAAGACGGTTCAACAGAATATTGTTTTTGTGTGTGTGTGGGGGGGGGGGTTTCTTGGCTGGGCAATGCGTATTTCCTCATCCACTGAAAGTAATGCCTACAGTTTTTTTCTGATTGCCAGATATGATAAAATAAATTAAAACATTTCCAATGTCCCTGTATGTCAGCGTCATGTTCTATCTGAATCAATCCCCAGTTGAATTTGTGAGGTTGTCAGGTTCTTTCTCTGTGTTAGAGTCTTGTGGTCTTGATGCAGGAGATCAGTCGCCCAATAGAAGTGGGTGGTAAGTCCATATATGACTTCTATCACTGATCAAACGAAGCTATATTGATATCTGTAACCATTTACATGTTATAAACCATCAACATATGGACCATTAGAAGGAAAGGAACATTTTATATATTGAGAAATTTCTCAAACATATGAACAGGCTTTGTAGACATGGTCCCAAGGAAGATACATATAAAATTAGAAATGAATCCGACCAATACTTTCAGAGAAGATGTTTGAAAAAACTGTTAATGAAGACAAAGATGATGAAGAAGACGATTAAGATGATCCTGGTCGTGTCAGAGTGTAGTCACTTTTCCATTGGACAAATGCACAAAACTTTACCGATATTTTCTAAATGTCGATAAAACAGAAGTGTGTAATATTGTTTTTTCCATTAAACTACAAATGTGATGATTTGTTTATTTATTATCACAAGATGTCATGAGAAGTCATTCCATAAACATGGCGACGAATATAAATATCTGTTGTTTTGAAATTTGAAATGCTTGTTACCCCTCTATCCTGTACTAAATTCAAAAATGATTTGGTTTCTTCATGTGGCCACACATACCGCACGCCATGTTTGTTTTAAAACTCTTCTTCTTCAGCTGTTGTAACATCCATCAACATCCGTTTTTTTTGTTCACGTGACTCTAGTTGCACCAAACGGTGTTTCCATTGCAGTTTTGTACAATAAACAAAATTCACTACGCTAAAAAAAAAATACCTCTTACAAGTGCAAAAACTTTTCCTCAAAAAATTAGAGTTTTGGTGAAATTGTCATTTTTCCATTAGGCTAGTTTAGATGTGCAAGTTATATTCACACAATTTGGGGGTCAATGGAATAGCAACTTGTGTCTCAGTGTGTGTTGTTTTAATGCTGTAAATGACCATTTCCTGTCAGCGACATAGACATTGGTATCCAGGCATCATGAAGGGTTCTGAGGACTGATGCTCAATGTGACTATGGGATTTTTTTTACACGCAATGACATCACTAGTTCACAACACTTCACCTGCACCATGACCATACTGTTTATTCTGAGCCTAATATATCTGGTCTTTGGTTACTTTAGGCAGAGCGGTAGAGAAAACAGAGTGGCGACACTTCCATAGACTCCCATTGTAAAAGTGGCGGCTGAAATATGACCTACTTACAGGTTATGGAGGCGCCAGTATTTCCAAACATTGAGTATGGTGGTGTCGGAACACATTCATTTCTATTGCTGCTGATCTAGCAACTCCAGCAGTAAGTTAACTCCTTCCCCGCCAGAGCATTTTCCAGTGAGTTGCTAGCCAGCACCAGCCTTTTTGGTCATATTCACTAATCTTTGAAGGCCCACTGAAAATGTTGTGTTAGGTGTATGTGAACACTGAATACATCAAAAGAAAGAACAGAACTTCAACTTTTAAACACAAAAAACGACTTTATTATATCTTCATTTGTTCATAAGGTATAAATATTTGAATATTGGTCATTTTCAGGAAAAAATTCAATTTTGAGCAAAAAACTAAGAAAATTGCATTTTTTTCAAAGATATTTATTTTCAAGATGAAACTGATTTCCTATTTATATTTTTGACTCTTTATTGTTTATAAACAGTAACACTGTATTCAAAGTCACACAATAAAATAATAAAGAACAACAATAATAATAACAAACAGTTCTAAGCAGGGCTGGGCAAGTTAACGCATTATTACCGCGTTAACGCGTTAATTAAATAACGCTGTCAATTTTTTTTAATCTCCCGTTAATGCCGTTCTGCGTTTCAAGCAAGTCTGAGTTCATTTATACATACAGACTCTTATTTTGAAACTCATGCTTTTATTTTGGCGCTCCACACGCACCACCGGTGCTCTGTGTGAACTGCAGGTAGCTGAGAGGAGAAAAGCCAGCAAACTTTCTGAGTAATGCTGAATCAAACTTTGTTTAACTCCTGCAGAAGCAACGCCTGAATGTATCAATCATTCTGTTGTTTGCTAAATAATTTCACATGCAAACGTACCATTAGAAACATGTTTATGATGTATTTTTGGATGAGTTTATTACAATGTGTTATGAACATGTTTAAGCTAATTCGTTTATGCTAGCAGTCGGAGATGGGTTGCTAATTCTTTATGCAGGCTCATGTTAAGTTTACGTAAATTCATTGGTTGTGTTTAGGTATAATATGCCAGCCTTTGAACTAACCTTTACTTATTTATGATGTGATTGTTGTATTAGCAGTCAATTTAAGTTTATAATAATTACATTTATGCATTCTCCGTGAATATGCATGTCATTAATAGACATGGCTAATTGATTTATTTTGTCTTTATTTTACAGTTTCACTCTGTCAATCTGCATGATGTCAAGTTCATAGATTAAAGCTGCAAACTTCAGAGGACATATCTTGCATCGTCAATTCAGTGTGTAGCTCACTGTCTAGCTCAGACTAAGTACAGACGTCTTAGCAAGAACAGTGCAATTATAACTCCTATTCTTCTGCTTGTGTGCGTGTAGCGATTAGCTCGACAGATAGACAACAGGTTTACCAAGAAAAGCTGGACGTCCAAAACTTCTGTCCAAATCTTTTACTTGAGACTCACTGTAAAACTCCAACATACATACAAAATATGTCTAAGTTCTGTTCATTGCCTTAGTGCATTTACATGGCATTATACATTTAAATGAATGGGAAAAAGACTGCTAGCTCGATGCTAACTGGAATGGAAAAATCCATAGACACACCAACAATTAGCATTTACAGATTAATTTAAGATTTACAACGTCTTTTTATCCAGCAACAAAGGTTCACATCAGAGATATTTTATACTTTTCATTCTTACAACAACTGAACATATAATACTCATAGGCAAACGTTTTTGGGGCCATACAAACAGAGTGAAAGAAACGTGTCTGTTAGTTCCTTCTTATGTCTGAACTGACTACAGTAACACCGAAAGGATAAAACATACGTTAGTGCAACTTATTCCCACCACTACAGGGCCCCTTTTGGTTGCTTTTAACAACTGAACATCACATATTATTGGGCTTATTAGTATTAGTACTTATTAGTGGGTTTATGACTCCTGTCAGTCACTCACAAGCGGAAATAAACTGGTGAGGACATAAACATGGAGAAAAGTACCGGTTTTTTACATGGACATTTTCATTTTCTTCAGATGGTGGGTTGAGAAGGACACAGTTGTTTGGAAGCACTGTAATGTGGAATTATTTTTTATCACCGGAGTACTTAGAGTCTGAAATATCACTGAAAGGCAATACACGCTGTTGATGCCACCCCCCGCCGCAATATAACTAAGCGATTAATCACGATTAATCGCAGAAATCCATGAGATTAATCGCGATTAAAAATTTTAATCGTTGCCCAGCACTAGTTCTAAGATATCCCATCATTCCGCAAAATGTTAGGGGAAACCACACCAAACATCTTCTAAATCATCAGGTTCCTTATAAACTTTACACATTTGCATACATCAATTAAGAGTTTTTCATATATTAGTTTAGCTTTTTCATATAAACACCTCCATATTCCTGATTTTCAAGAAAAAAAAAAGAAACAAATGCACTAAATACTGTAGATTTCTGGTCTTTGCTTGGCTGCACCACATCCTCCTGTTGGACCACCTGCTGTGTTTGATCTGTAAGTAATTATATGGACATCTAGTTATTTATCTATTTATGAATATACTATATGTATTTGTTTATTTCATACAAAAGCCCAATAAAACAGTGTCTTACCTGTGTCTGTGTTGAATCCGTGTCCACAGTCAGAATCTGAACTCACTCTGTCTAACAGATGCAGACTAGGTGTCCTTTGTCTTGTCCCATATCTGCTTGTCAGTCTTCTCCTTGAATGTCCACTATAAATGTCTCTCTTATCTTTCTACTGTCTGTCATTGTTTCCATTGGCTCCGTGCCCCCCACCCCCCGCCCTCCTCTTCCTCATCTCTGTGTCGGACCCTCACCGCTCCTTTTTCCCGTGTCCGTCTCCCTCACCTTCTATGTCTACATTGCTGTCTCTAAAGCTTCTTCTGAAGCTCCATCATATACTGAATTGTCGGACTCTGTCTCCATAATCATCTGTTAGGCTTTTGAAACTGCACGCGGTTCCTGCAGAGTCGGCATTTCCTCATTCAGAGCGAATGGTTCTATATACGTTGCTATGGGATTCCGGTGATTCCAGTGCGAAAACGTTACACCCGGTCCTTCATTTTTCTGGAAAAGCTGCTTAATTGTTTGTTTTTGGACTAAGGAAAGTAATTCACATGATCCACAAAAGCTCCAACTACTGTATAACAGTGAAAACACAGATTGACGGAAAATCTCATCATTGTCGGGGAAGCATAGGGAAGCAATTGATGGAATATCTCGTCAATGGCGGGGAAAGAGTTAATAAGATATCATCATCTCTGAAATTATCCAGCGTATTTCCTGTATTAGCAGACATTTATGTTGTAAAATCTGTTTTCTTTGGTATATGTTAGCTTTTGTATAAGTTTATATCTTATGCAACCCATATGTTTGACTTTCAGCTGTAGCCTGATAGTTAGCTAGCTTGACTGTTGAGCTTTAACCACTATTAGAACAAATTTTGGAGTTTCTGAGGTAAGGTAATGTTGGTACAAATTTGATTATCAGTAGGTTTTACTTTAGTTGTTTAGCTGAACCTGGTGGTGTTTGGTTAAGTTTGTCAGCTGGGGTCATGTGCTAATTAGTGTCATTTACTTCGGGTAGAAATATGGGTCCACTTTGACAGTTATTTTATTCTATTTGTAATTTATTAACATATCATAATGGCATGTGATGCCATTAAATAATTTTACTTGTCCTGTGCTCGTTTCATAAACCTACCTAATAAATGCAGTCCTTTCAGTGGTCAACCCCACTACCCAGAAACAGAACTGATACAAACATATATACAGTAGTGCAACGACGGTTGGAAATATACTTTTGTATGGTTTATTTTTATATTTATCATGCAATAACGCACTCACTGCTTTCTGTCCCATAGAAAAACATGACAACATGACATGACAGTTTGTTTGGAACTACTGAGGCTTACATGAACCACATGATCATCGTTACAGTGACATCAAAGCATGTTGCAACTCTCTCTATGTATATATGGCTCTGGTTTTAGGTAATGACACTGGTATTAATACTGACACACCCTGAGGAACACCCAGTTTAGGCACAGACACAAGGGAGGAGGCTGTTAATTAATCATAATTAATAGTTGTGCAAGTCTGACTGTGTGTTTGATTTGATGTGACGAGTACTTAAGTCCTTAATAATTCTTCATGTTCTGACTGATAGAAAGAAACATTTTCAGCACAAAGATCACAACACAAGATCTGAGACTGGGGCACGTTTCTGCACTAGCTTGTTAAATCGTTAAGCCCAGCGCAACGCAAAATGTGTCCATTTAACACATTTTGTGCTGTCCCATTTCTGGGCTCACTCTTTGTTCGTTAACAACTAACGCAACGCAAAAATGTGTTCGTGCGTTGGTTCGTTAACCCCAACGCAATGCAAAATGCGCTATCCCGTTTCTGGGCTAATTGGTCAAAAGTGAGTGCTCACCTAGTTCATCGCTACAGAGCTGATTTTAACACGGACCTCGGAGGTCCACATTAGAAGGAGGATGTATTCTTGTAGGTTCATTTCACTTAATTTCTGTCATGTATTTCCTTGAAATATTATTTACATTTGAAAAAGAAGATTTTTAACACGTTTGACAATATCTTTAATGATATCAGATTTTTCCCAAGGACATTTTAAAAACGAATTTACCGAGTGAGAATTGATCCGCTCACTGAGTTTTATTCTCTATCGATTTATGGATAAATATAGATTAGCTCAGGACAAAGTGTGTGTGGCTTTGAGAGATGAATGAATGAATGAATGAATGAATGAATGAGAACCGTATGGGGGCAGAGCCAGTGAACTGGTGCCACACACACCAGCGGGTGTGTGTGTGTCTGTGTGTGCAGGTGTAATGAGATAGGAGCTTGTGGATGAGAAGAACGGAACAGCGTTCAGTTTTTCTGTACAATCTGTTTGTCGTGTTGTTCGGCGTGGTTACGACCAACAGTGACCATTTAGAGTTCTGTTAATAAAGTCACCGGTGCAGAATAACTGGGATCATCGTTAGATGTCCAGCCGGACGCATAATATATATGTTTAAATAATTCAGTTCAGTTCAGTTTGTTTGTGTGTGTGTGTGGGTGTGTGTGGGGGGTGCAGACAGCTGAGGGGGTACATCTATAGTCAGATGAGGGTGAGAAGGTCCATCCAGACAGGTGAGGGTAAGGGAGGAGGTCACAGATCCGGGGTCACAAATATCTTATAATAATTCTTCATTCTAACCATAATGCTGTCAGATGACTGGAAACAGCAGGAGCGGAGGAATTGTTCTGGGTTAAATAGTGAACGCAACTGTTTAGCGCACCCTTGAACGCAAATAGTGAGCGAACGATGGTTTAGCGAACACAACAAGTGCAGAAACGGATTTTGCATTTGTTAAGCCTCTGCGTTCGCCCACCCATCGTTCGCTCATTATTTGCACTGAAGGGTGCGCAAACGGCTGCGTTCACTGTTTAACCCAGAAACAAGCCCCTGGTGTGAATAAGGAGTATTTATCAAATGAAATGGGCTAAAGGTCATTAGAACAAATATCAGGGGAAAATAAACTTATTTAAGTCATTTATTCATTGCATTTCAACCTATTTCAGTACAAAATAACCTAATATCATATTGAGTGGAGTTTCATGTGGAAAATTAAGTTGTAAGAAAATGTGTTTATTTTGCTGCTTTTAAAATCATACATTTCAATCTTCTTTTTTTTTTTTCTTGGTTTCATTTTCAGCATTTCTGGCCAATTTTTCAGGAGCCTAACATGGACGAAAAAACAGAAAATTTATACTGAAAAGATTAACATTTCACAGGTTTTGCAGCTGAAGCTATAAAATGGTTAGTTAGTGCTCACTGAAGACACTGATCCTAAATACTGATATGTATTTGTCAGTTCTTTTGTTATCTTTTATTATTATTTTTTAATTTCTTTCATACGTACAAATAAACCAAGTTTCTAAATATCCCAACTGCTTCAGAACTTTAAATCTACACATTCATGTTAAATGTCACTAGTTGCTTTTCCATTGATCCTCAAATTGGGCAAATATAACTTGCGCAAAAACATTTTCCTAATGGAAACAAATTTTGCCAAAACTCGTTTTCTGATTAAACATTTTTGCGCTTGCAAGAGGTTTTTTTTCAGGCGTAGCAAAATTGGTATATCACGCAAAACTGCAATGGAGAGACCTTTAGGCACAACTACAATCACGCGAACAAAAAAAAACAAAACAGATTTTGATGGATGTTACAACAAGCGAAGACGAAGAGTTTTAAAACATACATAGTGTGGACACACGAGGAAACTGAATCATTTTTTAATTCAGTATGGATTAGAGGGGCAACGAGCATTCTAGATTCAAAACAACAGATATTTATGTTCATCACCATGTTTATGGAATAACTTCTTGTCACAATAATAAACAAATCCTTGCATTTGTGATTGAATAGAAAAATTGACATTACGCACTTCAGTTTTTTTGACATTTAGTAAATACTGGTAAAGTTTTACGCATATCTCCAATGGAAAGGTGACTACTATGATGCTATAGGTTTTTAAAGAAACAAATCATCACATTTCTTACAGTGTGCAACTAAAAGTAAAAAAAATTGTGTTATTTATTCAGAAGATTCAATGAAGTGTCACAGATTTAAAATGTCTACAGATGTTCTAAGCTTGAGATGCTGTTACCTGAACACATGACGCTAGCGAAGACCCAGCACTGGCCGTATTTGACTGGGCGGCAGTTGGTGCTGAACCACCTCCTCAGGATCTCGTGGCTTCCAGTCCAGTGGGTGGGTCGGACACCACTGGCGAAGGACCCCTCCCAGCGGCCCTCCAGGACCCCACAGTCATCTTCACTGTTGATCTGACACAGGAATCAGGTGAAAAAACAAACCACACAAACATGGATATCATCACATGCCAGGGAGTCAGCAGTAATGGTTGAGTTTTCAGGGGATTTAACCCCTGATGTAACTTTTACTCTCAGGTCAAAGAAAACAGACGTTTGTTATATTGTGGACAAACTAACCAAGAGGAAGGGTTCAGAAATACATTTTCATATACAAATTTACATTTTAACCTAAAAAGACTTACAGCTACTTTTGTGACAGTTCCCAAATTAATTTTCCACTAGATTTAAACTTTATTTATCATATTATCCTCTCTATCATGCATTTTGTCAGAGAAAAATTAATGAAATGTGATATGTTGGTGGAGAATTTTGGACCCAAAATGCGGAACAAGGAGCAGAGACTGATTTAAAGAATTTAAAGAACACAAATAAGATTTACTGAGGTCTCAAAGGGGAAAGGGTGTGTGTGTGTGTGTGTGTGGGGGGGGGGGGGGGCTCAGCAAGCTAGCTAGCAGGAGGGGATGTCAGTAGCAATGGCTTGGCTTCCTCCAGATGGCGTTGACTTCCAGTGGGCAGGGTTGATGATACTGTGGTGGCTAGGTGGATGCTAGCTTAGCCTCTGAATAGTGGTAGCAGTAGTTGTAGCTCAGCTGTAAGAGGCAGTTGTGGCAAAAGTACTCACATTCTGTACTTAAGTAGAAGTACAGCTACTTGTGTGGAAAAATACTCTCGTAAAAGCAGAAGTACTGACTCAACTCCTTTACTTAAGTAAAAGTTAAAAAATAACACTTCTCAATTGTAATAAAGTACAAAAGTGAAAAGTAAAACTGCATTTATTACCATGAATGAAACAATACTTATTTAACCAGGCAAAATCATAAAAGTTTACATTTTCTAATTTCACAGTGAATGGTACCGACCAGAGTCCTGCACTGGTTCTGGTACCCAACAGAATTTTCACGGGTATGGGTGCAGGTAAACTTAAATGGAATGCAGACGAGTAGTGGGCAAGGAAGTGAAAAAATAAAAGAATATTCATGGATGAAAATCATTTTCAGGACATTTAATGATGACAATTATCTAATTTCACCATGGCTGATCCACAGCCGGTTTGTTTTATTTTTGAAGTGAGCTTCACCTCTGTTTACATCTGGCCAAGACGTCATTGAACAGCACATATTAGAGGTTTATTGATGGCGTGCATTTTAGCCAAAAATAAAGTCCTTAAAAGTGAGTTACTGAGTAGACACTGTTTAATCACGGGTCAGGTCGTGGTACTCAGCTTTGCTGGTACGGGCGGAAAAGTTTGGAGAAAGTGGACCCGTGCAGGACTCTGGTACTGACCCTGGTCACAGCCTGTGCTCCTTCTCTTCACCATTGATTTTCCCTCTGAAGCGTCGTATTTTACGTACTGTCACATCCGTTTAGTTTGAAAAAGTGACAAGCCTATTCTGAGAATGTAAGGAGTATAAAGTACAGATATTTATGGAAAAATGTCGGGAGTAAAAGTAAAAAGTCACCAGAAAAATAAATACTCAAGTAAAGATACCTAAAAAAAAATCTACTTAAGTACAGTAACAAAGTACTTATACTTTGTTACTTCCCACCTCTGGTAAGAAGGCAATGGCTTAGCGAAGGCAGTGGCAGTAACAACAACTTAGCATAGCAGTGGCTTAGCAGTAAATGGACAAAGGCTTAGCGTAGGCAGTTGCAATAGCTTAGCTAGTGATGTCAGCTGTGACACCAAAGCTTTGAAGCATGTGTCAAAAAAAACTAACACATTTTCAGTGGAGCTTGTTTTGGAGCTTGATTCATTTTTTGCTGATCATGTGTGTGTGTCATGTAATTTGACACACACACCATGTGACTGATTTGAACACTGATTCAATGGTAGCGGTTTATGCTTCACTGCTGATAAATCTGTATGGGTAATTTGAAAATAAATAAAATAATAAAATCAGATAAATAAATAAATGTTTGATTTGTCCACATCACTGAAACCCACTGAAATAAATGGATGTGAAATTAATGTGAACATGTGTATGTGTGCAGTGGCACAGAAAGGGTCCCCTGGGGCCCCAAGATATATATATATATATATATATATATATATATATATATATATATATATATATATATATATATATATATATATATATATATATATATAGCACACAACCTGCATGCATTATCTCACTCTGACAGAGACAGACAGGTGAGGGAGGGGCAATTTGGACTCAGGGGGCCCCTTCAGAGAATTTGAGACAGCTAGTTTATACTGCAATTTCTCACTGCTGCTGTGTAGTGAACTTATTCTTTAGACTGTTTGTGTCAAGTCTGTTGGTCCTTTGGGGGCCCCTGCTGGCTTAGGGGCCCCAAGCAGCTGCCTGCCTTGCCTAATGGCAAGCTGCACCACTATGTGTGTGTGTGTGTGTGTGTGTGTGTGTGTGTACATATATATATATATATATATATATATATATATATATATATATATATATATATATATATATATATATATATATATATGTATACATAACTTGTTAGTATTTTTGCATCCAACTGGACATCAGAAGGACAGACAAGGGTTTACTCCACTGGTCACTTTATTGTTAGAGCAGTATTGGTTACTGTCAGCTTTAACCACGCCATAACAACAGATACAAAAGTTATTGCAAATCTTAACTGGTGGATCTGTCTCACTCACTCGTGCTCTCTCTCTCACACACACTGGCTCCGCCCCCATACCTTTCTCATCCACTCACCTGTCCATTATAGCCCCATACACACTCAACACATTCAAACATTAACATTAAAAGGTGGGGTGCGAGATGTTTTCCTGGAGCCTTTTTTCCTATATTGCTTAAAATCCCCGTCACACCCCGATTACAACCAATTAATTAAATGTTCTAACACAAAAATAAAAAAATTTAGTCACCTGTGGAACGGACAGGACTGAAAAAACACCATCCATTCATTTTGAGCGCCCACGCAAAATGATTGAACGGTGATATGTCTATCAAAATCAACTGCCATTTGTCCCTCCCTCTGCGTGTACCCCTCTTCGAGCATGAATCGTGCATTCCCAGAGGCTTGGAGCAACTGTACAGGAAACGAAGCCAGAGCCAGAGTTTGGTTATATCAGTTATATTAGGATGGAAAGTTCACCAGCAAACTGTTTTGTCACTACCATAAATTACTAAGAAATGTAACGTTAGCCAGATAGGTATGAACTGGGGCCGTTCTGTAGGAGCGGGGGTGTTGAAGGAGACTGAATGAGGTATGCATGGATACGTGAGCTGGAGCCTCAGTCTTCCTGTCCTCTGTCGAGAGCAGACGTGTTTCTGAGCTTTCCTTGCCTTCCTCTTTTTTTTTTTTTCTCCTGCTTTTGCCTCTGCATCTTGCCTGTTTTTGTCTTTGGATCCCCTGCTTGCTGTATTCCCGAACAACTAAATTATGGAATTGATCAACTGGACACTCAGCGCAATTGACAAGATTTTTTCACCCAGGAACAAAGGCATCGGGAGGAGCCCGCCTGCCCTGACAGAACTTTTACAGTATGCGATCGACGCTTGGAACAAGTGGAGGTACTATGGCTGTTGGTTCTGTCGGTGGAGGATATTGATATTTACCTATTTGGATTTTTGATAACAGGACACCTTCTAATTGGTCTTGGAGTTCCCTGGTTTATCACAAAGTTGGAAAGACAGCAGCACACATAGAGACCCCGCTGCTGTCAATTGAAATTAAGGAGCACTTCAGAGCAGTTAGTGACAACGTGAAGGTATTACAGCAGATGGTGGCACAGTCGGAGGATTGCATGAGCTGTGGACTCACACAAAAGTTGGATTACATCGCTGGACAGACCGTGGATGCGCTCCAGCAAATCGCGGGACTGAGGGTAAAAAGACGAACTGTGCAGGACCTACCTGCTCTGAAGTGAGGAGTAATGCTGAGGCCCAGTTATAAAAAAAAGTTAAGTTATAACTAAATTAAGCAGAAATCAAATCACTTTTTCCCTTGTTTAATTCTGTTTCTCCTGGGAGCCGGTAAAGCAGTTGGAGCCACTCCTGTCTAATCTGTTCCTTTGCAGTCAAAACATCCTTCCAAGGTCAAGATTCAGGACTGAATGAACTGATAAAGGACAGAAGTCCGAGTCTCTTAATTTTCATACACAATCAGACTTCCAAGGACTCACCACATACAAGCATTTAACCCCCTCCCCCATCTCTGTCTCCCTCACTAACATTCTTCTTCTCTTCCTGTCCCCCTCCCACAACCAAATCCACTGAAAAAGTTCCACCACGTGACCACGTGTACTGTGTTTATAATGTCTTATGTCTTATGTATGTGATGTATGTGCTTGCATTATCTCCACTGTAATTCTTTCGAAGGATTTGTGTTGGGCGCATGCGCATGCAGTGACCGGCAGTGAGCGAAAGCTTGCTGCAAAACAAATCTACCCACGGGTACAAATAAAGTCACCTTGAACCTTAGAGCTGGGGCCATAGTCGGCGTCGGAGCCCGAGCCAGGGCTGTATGGGGCTGGAGCCGGAGCCGGGGCCGGGGCCTAAGCCAGGGTCGGAACTGAAGCCGGGGCCATAGTCGGCATTGGAGCCCAAGCCGGGGCTGTACAGGGCCGGAGCTGGAGCCGGGGATGGAGCCTAAGCCAGGGTCAGAGACGGAGCTGGGGCTGGGGTCAGAGCCCGAGCCAGGCTGTACAGATCAAAGTAGGGGATGGAGCCGGAGCCTCAGATGGCAAATAGTTGCTGTGCAGCACTCCTGAACCCTCAGAAACAAGCATTGCGTGTTCCAGTACTCTGGAGGCGTGGCTTCGGAGGGATGTCTGAAGAAAAGGGTTTGGACTTTTGAACTGAGTATTTTCAAAATGTAGCTTGCTTGAACTGTTTTTCTAAGATCTCGTACCCCACCTTTAACAGAACAATTCATGCAGGGTCAATACTATACATATACGTACTACCTTGGTTTTAGTGATGTGTGTAAATCGTGCATTGATTTATTACCTCCAGGAGGTATTGTGATCACTTTGCTTTGTGTGTTTGCGTGTTTGTTTGTTTGTTTGTTAGTAAGATAACTCAAAAAGTTATGGACGGATTTTCATGAAATTTTCAGGAAATGTTGATACTGGCACAAGGAAGAAATTATTTCATTTTGGTGGTGATCGGGGGTCAGATCTGTCTTGCCAGAGGTCTGCACTCTCCGAGCGCTTGTCTTATTCATTTATTTATTTAGTTAGTTAGTTATTTAGTTAATGTACTTATCAAATCACCCATACAGATTTATCAGCAGTGAAGCATGAACCACTACCATTGAATTAGTGCTCGAAACAGTCATGTAGTGTAGCCTATGTGTTAAATGAAGCTTCAGACGTCATAGGTCACATGATCGAAACAAGCTTGGAGTAGTGAACCTTTTTCAATACAATTGTGATGACAAGTTTCATTGTGTCAGAGAGCTTCACTTTGCCATCACTAAGCTCAGATGTAGTAGAACAATAGATTAACAATGGCTGGCTTCCTCCACAGGTATGCTCCCAGAGTGTGCACAGTGCAAGATGGAGTCTCACATGGAATCATCTGGTGTTCTGCATCAGTATGGAAAGGTGTTAAATACTGTGCTGATTGCAGATCACCTGCAGGTGTGCACCAGCTCCAGGAAGCCCCACCTGTAGGAAGCACAGAAAATGCCTCCCAATGCCACCAGGTGGTGACATTGGGAGAGTTACAGAGGGGAAGGGAAAAAGGGATGTGAGTAGGGTGACCAGGCGTCCCACTTTGTGCGGGACTGCACAGCATTATGACCATTTTCTCCACGTCCTGCAAATTGGGACGATATACCGCATTTGATTGGCTCTGGCTTTCCAAAGTGCAGACAGTCGCCTTCCTCCAAACACGACTTTCATTTTATAGAGGTGAAAGCACGATCACCATTGGCTGTGTCCACTGTCAATCAACCAACATACACATGGGGTCAGGAGTCCATCAACTTGTCACCTGTGTCCTCCTGACCTCTGCCCACTGACACACAAAAAACAAAGGGAAAAGCCTCAGACACCGGCATGCAAATATTGGCGGAAATCATGGAAACTCTGCGCAAAAAAAAGAAGATGCAACTACAGAAAAGAATGGGAAAATATTTATACGTGGGTGAAAGTGGTGGGGGATGATTCACAGAGGGTATTCTGTGAACTGTGTCAAACTTATTTCTCTATCACGCATAGAGGCGAGTATGACTTTAAGATATGCACTGTATGTATGTGATGTTTGGTTAGATTTGATCCCTATTCCCTTTTGCATATTTTTAAATTTGGAGTTTGAACTGAGAGACAACAAAGAAACAAATATGCTTTTGTTAAGTATGTGGATATTTATTTTTTGACAAAATTCCACAGGATATTTACTTTATCTTATTCTATTTTTATTACTGTGTTAGAATGCAAAATGTTTGACTGTTCTGTGTATGGATGCACAAAGGTTTTTGGTCCAAGTAATTTTAGGTTGTCTGGAAGTGGAAACAGCTGTTATAATGTTGTCAGTTATGACTTTTTGTTTTATTGCACATAGATTAATTTACCTTTGAGGGTTGAGAATATGTACTCAAATTAAAATAAGCTGATTTTATAAAAGTATTTAATTACAATATTTGAAACTTGAGGTTTCTTTTTTGAGTTTTTACAAGTATATTTTTTGTTTTGTTTTTACAAGCAAAAAAAGTTGTTGAAACCTGTGCAGAAAAAGCAAAAAAATAAATGCCCAGTGCAGAAATATGCATACTCAAATCAAATTGTTGTTATTCATATTTATAAGCTTGACAATAAGATGCACATTGTTTAAAAATCTAGACTTTTCTTCCAGCATTACGGTTACGTGTCCCACATTGTCCCACACAAACACACTCCTTGTCCCACATGTGGCTCACAAGCGCCTGATCACCCTAGATGTGAGAAAGGGCCAGACCGTAACAGTTAAAGTGACTTTTTCAGTCAAATCTCTCATTAACTGAACATAAACCCAGTGTGTTCATCTGCTGTCATTGATCCAGCTCTGGGCTTTACTACTGAATCAATGTTGTAGAAGATGACGGTGTTTCCACGTTCACGACGGAGACTCTGAACGTCCAAATGGGTGATGACCACGGAAAGATGACAAACTGTATTTTACACCAATTATTTACATATATTAATAGGATTAGTGGATCAACAGGTATTAAACAGTTACATCAGTAGATGGTTTAGGACGCTGATGGGTGTTTGGGTCTTTCTGGGTTAATTGAATTTTTAGATCTCATTCCAGCTACCAGTGGGACGGGGTACACTCAGGATGTGACATATGCAGAGAGAGGGTGCTGTAGAGTAGTGATGGGAAGTCAGATTCTTTTAAGTAACTTATCTGTTTAGGTTTGTTTGTCTGTTGCAAATTAATTCATTTGATGCACCAATTTAAAAAAGAAAAAAAAATCATACAGACATCAGTCGTGAACCTACAGTCCTTATGCCCCGCTTTTGCTTATACCATTACACCACTTGTCATAGGAGGGTGATGAGGTCTAACCCTTAATATCTCTCTTTTCTGTCCATCTATGAATAATCTAGTTAGCAAATTATAAAACTTAATGATTTTTCACTACTATATCAACGTAGTACTACTTTGTCAATCTATCTACTTTATGTTGCTTAAAACAACTTCTTGCTCTGTGTGTTTAGTTTAATTTTATTAGCGTGCTTTCTTGCAATTAAACTTTAACATTTTAAAATTACAAAACTAGCTGACTTCAGATCAACTCAAATAAACTCAGTGATTTGTGAAGCAATTCAGTAAGTCATAGATTCGTGAATAATTCAGCGAGTCATCGATTCATGAACGATTCAGCGATTCAGTGATTTGTGAACGATTCAGCGATTCGTGAACGATTCAGCAAGTCGGCCATACTCGGCTCTACTTGGCTCTACTTGGCTCTACTTGGCCCCACTGAGCCACTCTTTCATTCAGCAGTTCACTACCATGGCTCGGTCCATCTGTCGCTGGTACCTAGCCTCATGATACAATCAAAGATCTTGCCGTGGAGACGACCTGCTGCACGATGCGTCACACAGTGCTTCCAGACTTAATGGGTGGTTCTGACTAGTTTATGTGATAATAAACAGTAATATTAGCAAAGTGCTGCTGAATCGATTCAGTTGCATTTGCGAATCAATTCAACTCATTCACTTAAATGAATCGATTCTTTTGAACGATTCATTCGTGAATCGCCCATCACTACTGCAGAGGTCACCAAGATAGAACCTACACATGTGGAAAACATGAAAACTCCACAAAAAGGCCTGTCATTGAACCTGATGCTAGGACCAAACCCAGGACCTGGTGCTGTGAGGTGATAGTGCTAACTACTGCTCTGACATGTTCCTTTACAGAACATTTAACCCATAAAGACCCAAACAAACACTGGCAACCAAAACCATCTACTGATCTAATCTGTTTAATACCTGTTGATCCACTAATCCTATCAATACATGTAAATAACTGATGTAAATACATTTGTCATATTTTCATGGTCATCAGATATGACCTATTTGAACGTTCACAGGCTCCGTAGTTACCGTGGAAACACTGTCATCTTGTTCAACATTGATTCACCAGTAAAACCCATGGAGTTGGATCAATGGCAGTGGATGGACACACTGGGTTTATGATCAGTTAATGAGAGATTTGACTGAAAAAGGCATGTTTTCTTCAGTTTTTTTCTCTGTTTGATATAATAACCCTCAACTTTACTCTGAGCTTTAATGAACATCTACATGATTAGTATATTAAATATCAGAAAATACATGTTTTTCACTGAAAAATTAAAAATACAAAGGATAATATTATAATAAATGGTGATAAATTGCTTAAGAAAGGTAAAATAGAGAGAACAATTTGTTTGAGAACTGCCACAAAAGAAGCACTATGTCTTTATGGGTTAATACTGAGTTGAATGTGTGTAAGTTTATCAGATTTAAGTGGCTGTCATGTACTTGTGATAATGACACAAATGTCCAACTGAAGTATGGGTTTGGTTTTGCTGGGTCAACACAGTTTGGAAATACAAAGTTTCAGTTTCATGATCAGGGCTTGGTAACATTTATGCTGATCAGTCTGTTTTAGTAGGGCTGCAATAAATAATAATAATAATTATTATTATTATGATTATTAGTATTTCTTTGTCATAAAATGTATTGATTATTTTTATTTGATACATTTAACACGTCATAAATCAAAAAAATGTCAGAAAATATGAAAAACTGTTTCCTAAAGCACAGGATGACCTCCTCAAAGGTTTTATTTGATCCATGATCCATAGAAATTTACATTCCTGTCACAAGGGAAGAAAGAAACCCTAAAAAAATATATCACATTTATGAACGTGAAATCAGATAACTTTGTCTTCCTCAAACTTTTGAATATCTTTTTCAAAATAATTGTTGACCAGAGTGGTAGATGATACAGTGGGCATGTGTTCAGTCTACTTCTACCTGAACTGTAGGTGTTTGTGTGATGTGTTCAAGTACCAGTGAGAAGCAGTGACGGCTGCTCATCTTTCAGACAGGGGAAGCTCATTGTCGGCTTACATCAAAAAAATGTCAAGTTATTTAAACATAAATTTGGCCCTCCATTCCTTTTTAAGAAAATGGTCGGTGACCTTACCGTACCAAGTAAACAAGAAAACGTTGAAATTATGTTAAATTGAAACAAGGAAGTACAATGAGTGTGTTTTATTTACAGTGCAAGAAATGAACAAGTAATTTCCTAGTTGTTTCTCTCTCGATTTCACAAGCAGAATGCGCGACAAAATTAAACTGAACTCTGTCAAGTGAAGGACTATATCTCAAACTAGCTGTCAATGAAATGGGATTCAGCCTTTCGACTGATCCTCCAATCAACACGTGGAAGCCCAGCGTCCAGCCCAGCTGAGCTCCGCCCACAGCTCCATACACCCCCAGAGACGCCAGGCGTCCGGGGGCGGGACAACATCGTGGCATTTATTTAATTACCTTCCAGTTTTGAGGCAATGAAAAAAACTCTTCCACTCAGTCCCATTGAAGTGCATGGACACTGGGTGTCTACGGGCAAATGCATTGACCATAGATCATATGAGAAAACTGCGCAACACGAATATATGAGAAGTGAACAACATCGAGTCCGTTGATTTGTGATAAAGCTGATTCTGAACGAACTTGTTCTAACACATTTGTAGTCAATGAAATCTCAACACAACCGTACATATTTAACCATTTAATTTTCGTAATTTTAGGGGAAGCCGAGCTTCCCTTGCAGTCTATGAGAAATTGCCTCTGGTGAGAAGTCATGAATCATCTGAAAAGGACTTTCAGTTGTGATGCAACAACCTTACAACAGACAGATGTTTCAGTGTCGAAATAACCTGATATTATCTTCCAACACACGTCAGTTTTAGTTTATTGTCTGGTTCATTTTCATTTAGCTTTGACACAGATCCAAACCTGCAGCCCTTTTACTCCAATGTTACTGACGTTTTTCACAGTTTAAGTTATGTATTTATGTGTTATGTGTTTGTATGTTACGTGTTATTATTATTTATAATAGGATCATATTTATTAATTTTTTCATTTTTGATAATTACGTTAACAAAAACAAAGACACTTCACCCTCCTTGCCTCCAGTGCTGCTACTCACACTGGTGTATGAATGTTTATGAATGTTCGGTGGTGGTCAGAGGCACTAATTGGCAGCCATGCTTCCATCAGGCTGCCCCAGAGCAGCTGTGGCTACCTGTAGTTTATCACCAGTGAGTGAATGAATACTGGATCCGCTATGCGTGGTTTGAGTATGCATTCATAGAAAAGCGCTATATAAATCTAATCCATTATTATTATTATTATTATTATTATTATTATTATTATTATTATTATTATTATTATTATTATTATTATTATTATTATTATTTCAGTCCAAAAACAGTATATTTCAGCATACAAATATATGAATATGCTTTGCCCATGGTTGAGAGGTCACTGGGTTCTCTCTTGCTTTTATTCGTCCTTGTTTCATTGTTTTAATTTACTTTTATTTAATGTGGTGTTTAAACTGGTGTAAAACTGGGAGATACTGAGCGTTGTGTCCAGGGTGTTATGTGGTACCATGGCGCTGATGAGTCGGCTGATGTAGATGGGGTCACAGCGAGAGGCCACATCTTGGGCTGGATGCTTCTTGTGTAAGTGGCTGACGTTCAGCATCTTCATACAGATTTTCACCATGTCGTCCTCAAACTGGACAGAAAAACATGAAAATGGAAAGTCCTCAACAGGATGGTTTGGAATTAAATCTTTAAGCAGTACATGTCGTTAGCGTCATATCATATTTACCTAAATCATACACAACTTAACATAAATATTGGGACAAATCATGTCTACAGCTGTAAGATGTCATGTTCATGATGATTTGACATAGAAACATCAATATTAATCAATAATTAATCAATATGATATTTATCCCAATATAAAACTATATTATTACATTTGTCATTGTTTTGTATTCCAGACCCTTGTTAGAAAAGCAATGCCTGAATTCAACACGTCCACATACTTTTGTCCATTTGTGTATGACTTGTGCCATTATGATATGAGGATAACGATGTGTCCATGGAGCCAGTGTGATTATATATGGTTTGTTGAATTTCACCACATTGGCAGAGGTTTGTGCTGCTCCATAATCACACCCAGTGTCAGTGTTCCACCCTCAACAGTCACATGGTCCAAACATACCTGTTCAAACATCCAAACGTACCTGTCCAAACATCCAAATATACCTGTCCAAACATCCAAACGTACCTGTCCAAACATCCAAACATACCTGTCCAAACATCCAAACGTACCTGTCCAAACATCCAAACATACCTGTCCAAACATCCAAACATACCTGTCCAAACATCCAAACGTACCTGTCCAAACATCCAAACGTACCTGTCCAAACATCCAAACATACCTGTCCAAACATCCAAACATACCTGTCCAAACATCCAAACATACCTGTCCAAACATCCAAACGTACCTGTCCAAACATCCAAACGTACCTGTCCAAATGTCCAAACGTACCTGTCCAAATACTCCTGTCCAATTGTCCCAATGTACCTGTCTAAACGTTCAAACGTACCTGTCTAAACGTTCAAACGTACCTGTCTAAACGTTCAAACGTACCTGTCTAAACGTTCAAACGTACCTGTCTAAACGTTCAAATGTACCTGTCTAAACGTTCAAACGTACCTGTCTAAACGTTCAAACGTACCTGTCCATAATCCCAAGGAACTGAGCTGATGTAGTTTCCACTTCCTACGTAGATCATGCCTTGTTCGTTCATCACATACTCCTGTCTCTGCACCTCATCAGACAGAAACACTGAGTCATCTGTAGATAAACGTTACACAAATCTATTTAATACTCACATGGTACTGTAATCTGTTTATGACTGTGAACATCACACACACTTCAAAAGGGATGAAAATTTGAAAATACAGAATTCTTCCAAGGGGGTTATTTGTAAAATCTTAACTTTAAAATACTCAAATAGGACCTAAATTTATCAGCATGTGAATGTGTGGAAAATACCTACTTTGATGTTATATCTGCAGCTGAAATGATTAATCAGTTAATTGAAAAAAATATTATTTTACAATTTTCCTGAATCAAGGCTTCATTTCTTTAATTTCTCTGCCGTTAAACACTGGTTCCACTGTTGTGTTTCACACGGACACTTATTGTGACGCACATGATGTCAGAAGGATGTTAGTTCCATGTTCAGTTGGTATATGATAGCAAGTTGGATCCAAATGTGTTGAAGAATGCACTGACATATTGTTCATAGATGCCATTGGACTGGTTTGGTATTGTTTATATCTATAGATATTTTATATATACTTTTATACTGTTGTTATTATTTATTATTATTATCCCATTTTAGACAATTGTATCACCGGTGCTACTTTTTAAACTTTATGGCATTCAAATTGCCACAACTCCTGAACTGTTTAGTCTCAAAATTCAAATGGGTGTTGTGGACTTTAGTGGAGCTGGGTTTTTTTTGTTTGTTTGTTTGTTTTTTTGTTGGGGGGAGGTCACCTTTTTTCACTGGTTTATCTGTATATTTGTGGTTTGTAAAGTTCATTCATAGTTTTATTTTTAGCTGCAAATATTTTATATAGATATGTGTGTGTGTGTGTGTGTGCGCGTGCGTGCGTGTGTGTAAATCCATATGCAGATCCAGGGCATAAACAAATGCAATGTCTATATTTGAAACAGATGATGGATGTTTTTTTTCAGTGAAATGAGGGGTTCTATCTACAACTA